>NC_134278.1:23885475-24067975 GCF_949628215.1 Phalacrocorax aristotelis | reverse complement strand
TCCTCTCCTCTCCTCTCCTCTCCTCTCCTCTCCTCTCCTCTCCTCTCCTCTCCTCTCCTCTCCTCTCCTCTCCTCTCCTCTCCTCTCCTCTCCTCTCCTCTCCTCTCCTCTCCTCTCCTCTCCTCTCCTCTCCTCTCCTCTCCTCTTTCCTCTCCTCTTTCCTTTTTCCTTCCCTTCCCTTCCCTTCCCTTTCCCCAAAGTATCTTTCCTTTTTTCTGCAAAAGAAATAACAGGACTATCTTAAAAAAAAAACAATTGGGTTTTAGCTGGAAGCCATTTTTGCTCTGCACAGCTACATAGTTTCACATTTCTTGAAGGGGGACACTGAGAGGCTTTGATTCCCGTGGATGCTCATAAGCATATTGCCCAGTGTTTCCAGACCAGAGGATGCTTTCACAACCCTGAGCTAAGTGAATTTATCATTATTCCCATTTTTTAACACAAAGCAATATGGTTTCTCTTAAAAAAAGAGAAATAGAGGTTTTTAGAGGTTGGAAATGGGAAAATGGAGAAATCAAGGACAAGCAATATTTAATAGCTTCCTTTCTTCTCTAGTTGTGTTTCTATGTTGATTATGTTCTACCCCATACCGTCTCCTGGAGTCCTCAGATGACAAGACAGGCTGTAGTCCACCCAGTTTGCAGGTTTTCAGGGATAAAAGTAAGCAGTTGTTCCAATCAATCTCTGAGCTTTTTCTCCTCACTTAAGAAAATATTCCACGGTTTCCAAATAACCGATTTTTCCAAGCAGACTTTTAACCTGTATTCTGTGATGACAAAGATCTTACATAGCAGTTCTTTTCGATTTCTGCCCAGATAACATTCTAAAAAAAAAGGTCATTGTTGGATAAAGAGGAAATTTACCATGTCAGACCTCTGAGCTACTCTTACATAAAACAGCTGTAAGTTCTTTCATTTCCACTGTAATATAAATTATAAATCAAGATCTTCAAAACAGTCTTCATCACATTTTAATTAGTTTAAATGCTCACTAGATTATTTGCTGAGTGCCCCATTTACACTTCTTACTGCCTGTGGCATAAGAAAGTAAATAACATTGCCTAGAAATACTCTTTCCACTCTGCAAAGATTTAACTGAGCTTGAAGACAGTCACTGTTAGAGCCTGAAGAAAAATAACCAAGTGTTAGGTGATTTTTCCAAGGATCTTTTATCCAGGAATCAGAATGAAAATCTACACCCCATTAAAAAAACCCTAAACCTTAGGGTTTATAAAGAGTGGCAGTAGCTCAGATGTAGATAAAGCTATACTTTAATAATGAAATAAATTCTGTACTTTAATGATTAAATAGGGGGGAATCCACTCAGATACAGAAATATGGTCATATATTTACAAGTAGAGTTTAGATTCATCCTTATTTATTAAAATCATAGAATGTCCTGAGTTGGAAGGCACCCACAAGGATTGTCAAGTCCAACTCCTGTCGCTGCATAGGACACCATATCTCTGAGGGCATCGCCCAAGTGCTTCTTGAATATCACCAGCCTGTTCCAGTGCTCCACCACCCTCTGGGTGAAGAACCTTTTCCTAATATCCAGCCTAAACCTCCCCTGGCACATCTTCCTGCCATTTCCTCAGGTCCTGTCATTAGTTACCAGAGAGAAGAGATCAGCGCCTGCCCATCCTCCTCCCCTTGTGAGGAAGCTGTAGACCACGATGAGGTCTCCCCTCAGTCTCCTCTTCTCTAGGCTGAACAAACCAGGTGACTTTAGCCACTCCTCATATGGTTTCTCCTCTAAACCCTTCACAAACTTCGTGGCCCTCCTCTGGGCACTCTCTAGTAGCTTTATATCCTTAATGTACTGTGGTGCCCAAAACTGCACACAGCACTCGAGGTGAGGCCGCACCAGCACAGAACAGAGCAGGACACTCACCTCCCTCGACCGGCTGCAATGCAGGGCTTGAAGCACCCCAGGACACGGTTGGCCCTCTTGGCTGCCAGGGCACACTGTTGGCTCATGTTCTACTTGCCATCAGCCAGAACCCCCAGGTCCCTCTCTGCAGAGCTGCTCTCCAGCCTCTCAGTCCCATGCCTGTGTGTACAGCCAGGGTTGCCGTGCCCCAGGTGCAAAATCCAGCACTTGCCCTTGTTAAACCTCATATGGTTGGTGATTGCCCAGCTCTCCAGTCTGTCCAGATCTCTCAGCAGGGCCTCTCTGCCCTCGAGAGCGCCAACAGCTCCTCCCAATTTTATGTCATCAGCCAACTTAATTAGTATTCCCTCCAGTCCTGCATGCAAGTAATTTATGAAGAGATTAAAGAGTACTGGCACTAAGATGGATCCCTGCAGAACCCCACTAGTGACTGGCCGCCAGCCTGATGTAACCCCATTTACTAAAACCCTTTGGGCCTGACATGTCAGCTAATGGCTCCTCCATTGCATTATGTGTTTATTCAGCTGTGTGCTGGACATTTTGTCCAGGAGGATACAGTGAGCGACAGTATCAAAAGCTTTACTGAAATCCAGAAAGATTACATCAGCTGGCTTCCCTTGGTAAACTAGGTGGGTAACCTTGTCGTAGAAGGAAATCAAGTTTGTTAGGCAGGACTTTCCCTTTGTGAACGTGTGCTGGATGGGACCAATGACTGCATTGTCTTTCAGGTGTTTTTCAGTAACTCCCTGGATAATCTTCTCCATAATTTTACCAGCCAGACTTAATACTTCTGTTACTCTTCAATATCAGCAATAGCAACAATGGATAGGACAAGTAAACTAGTTAGCAAGCAGCACATCCATAGTACAGATAAAACTTGTTTTCACTACTCCTGTGCAACTTCGCACAGGCAGAATTGGGATGAAGATCATTACACCCTGCCCAAATTTACAGGCACAGAAGAGGCTTTTTTGTTTTATTTTAATCATACTTGCATGAGAAAGATATTCCAAAAGAATCTAATGTCTAACAAGGACAATGGTTTCTCTCTGAAAAGAACAGATAAGAGTGGTCAAGCGTGAATGTATTGAATATTGCATTGCACAAAGAGAGTTTAGCCAATGGAATATTCATCACAGAAAGAGACAGAAAGGAAAAGATTTTTTCCTCTTGTCATTGCCACTGTATGACAGTTTGGACAATTCAGTGTGTTGCCGAAGTTGTTAAATGTGAAGTCCAAAAGATGGCACAGAACTTTTTTTTGTGTGTGTGAAAAATATCCTAATGTCAAATAGAAGTCTAAGTCAGAGAAGAACATTGTAAGAGACCACACAGGAACAAAGTAAAGAAATTTTGACATTACAACAAATATAAAAAGCATAGTGTAAAATATACATTTCAAGAAATATTTAGAGTGCCTCCTTTAAATACAGAAATATGTCAGTATGATTTCAAGTTAAACTTGTTGCAATATACAAACTATAATTTCATGTCTCAGGAAGATTTAAACATACTAAGATGCTCTTTTTACTTTTTTATTTCGCTACCATAATCTTTTCCTTCTTAAACAAACATGTTTCTGTGGAAACAGAATTAAAAAAAATAATAATTGGAAATATACAAGCTTGTTACTATTTCATAATACCATACTTATATAAAATATTTGAATATCTGAATTCTAGTGAGACAACTGTTTTCCCTACATAATGACATAAAACAAGCTGAAATAATATCCATAGATTTAGGTTGCATATAGTTATAATGTGATGGTGAAATCAATAACAGGTTTGATCAAAAACTTACTCTCTGTATGTCCATGAGTGGCTTACCTATATCCATGTAAATGGTGCTTAATGCATGGATGAGCACCCTTCAGGGAAAACTATTTCAGTAAAGGCTGATCAGATTTGCTAGAGGCTCAGCAGTAAATTTAATAGCTTTTATAATGTGGTTTGAATCAGAGCACTGGTCTCTATCCCTCTTCTCTTGTAGTCAACAGCAAATCTCCATCCATGATTAACTTTATTTCAGGAAAATTATTTATCCTTGCAAATCTTTCCATTATTAATGATAAAGTAAAATTATAATAGCTTTTTGAAAACCCTAGATGTCTATTAATTAATTAGAAATACAGGTAAGTTTAAAAACTACCTTTCATTACAGAAAATACAGAATAAGACTGAATATTCTTTTGACAAAAGAGGAGGTATTTTTTAGAAAATAAACCACTTTTGAGCAGGAATGTTAAAAAAAAATCTAGGGGTTTTTTCATGTTTCCTTCTAGAGGGTTTTACTTATACAGTCTTGCTCTTCATCAGATTCAGGTCCAGCGTTTGAAGCAAACTACACTGCTGTATCAAAATTCTATACTTACAACACTGTCAGGGGTACCTACCCAAAGGCTGACGAGGTAATTAAGTATAAACATAATGATCCATATTTTTATATACTTGTGAGAAACTATTACACTTCCACAATAATTGCTAACTATGCTGATTTCCACATCTAAGGACCCTGTTGTGGGAATGGTTTTTGATTTTTAAAAAAGTTTGTATAAATAGACTCTGAGAAAAAAAAAGTGCCAGAAATATGACAGAGACATCAACTGTTAATGTACTGAATAGTCTGTATTACTGAAAACTACTCCTCTAGCAGGAGCTACTGCTTTATAGCTAAGACTTTAAAAACTCTAAAGTCACAGATAAAATCAGTAGATAGAGGTATAAAAGAGTTAATGTAATAGCTCAGATAATCAATTTGAATTCAGTTCCAATGAAGACAATTAGTAGCTGAATTAAGTAAATGTATTTTAGTGGTGCCTGGTATGCCATGTATCAGTATTCTTAGCATATTTTGTTCTCGTAGGACTTTTCTTCATTCTGTGTTGTTGCTAGTTTTCTACTGTGGCAGTAACTTTTCTCATCTGTAAAATAAGAAAATTCCACATTATTTGTGTAATTTACTCCAGAAATCTTCTGCAGAAAGCAAGTGTCAAGCAGCACTGTATTTCCATGTACTGAAAGGTGCTATGTCACATATTATTGAACAAAATGAATCTTCAAAACAAAATAAAAAATCAAATTTCTTAGAAGCTCTTTTCTCCTGTTTTGAAATACTGCTGGTAATCCATAGGTTCAATTCAAAAGATCCGGTTTACATACTGCCTAAAACTTTGTAGTATTTGATTTGAGTTACCAAAAGGAAAATAAAGTCATGACTGTCTAGGGGATATGCGTCAGCCCATGGATTCCTTTTTGTTTCATGAACTATCCTTTATGATAGTACCTTCAGTACAGATTAGGACCTCCATTTTTTAGTTAGAGTAGATAATGTTTGGTAAAGTCATCCTGCAGTCATCAGAAGAGAACTGTCCTGTTCTGTTCAGAAAATGTGGTTAGTATTAGGAAAGGAACTGACTCTGTGACAAGCAGCTGCTGATTACCTCCAGGATTGAGTGTAATAGGAGATTAAATAACCTCAGTGCAAGAACAGGTAGTAGGGATGTAGGAGAGTGTGACAGACTGCCTTCAATGACAGCCCTTGTAAACAAAGAAGGCCATGAGAAAGACAGCTCAGCTGGAGGAAGAAGGTCAGAACGGGGTTTTGTCTTACTATCTTATAGAACAACACTGGAATAGAGGGGAGAAAAGCTAAAATAATTTGAAAGTTTAGTACATAACCAACCTGACATAATTTTTACTACTACTATTTTTGTAGAATAAACTAAAATGATGGGATATTGGTATCCAAAATCCTACCTCTATCAGAAACATTGGAGAAGAGAAAGGAAAAGGAGTATTGCATCAGAATTGTATGTTTACTCTAAAATTAAGGGAGAAGTGAAAAACAGGAAGCAGATGTCTTGGGGAGAAAGGTAAAACTGAAAATCAAAAAAAAGAGCCTTGGCAATATGGAGTCATGTGAACTAATATTCAATCCTTAGATTTAAGGATCTATGGGTGTCTGGAAGCAAAGAAAAAGACCAATGGCTGACTTACAGTGTTTCTTCTCTGTTCTTCCCCTCATACCAGCATCAGCCTATATTAGAGATAAACATTTTCATGTTAATGTATAGATAAAATGTTTGCTTTCAGAGAAGGTTAAATATCCTGTAGCTTTTAATCAAATTATTCTTAATACCAGTGGCAAGCACTCTTCTGACATATTGGTTCTTCCTGATTTATAATTTCACAAAAATTAAGATTAGAAGATGTGTTTGGTTTCTATGCTTAAGTCAGAAATAATTAAATATCTTAACTGTTTTGTGATTAGACAGAAAGCAGCAACAAGATATCTCTGAATCCAGGTTCCACAGCCCATGTCCAAAATATGGTATTTATTTGGATTTCAGAACCCATGCCCTTTCATGCTCAGAAAAGTCAAATTACTCTTGGACAAAAGGACTGCATGACTGCAATCCATGTGCCATCAGACAAGAGCTACGGGACCAGCAGAGTGCAATAATCTTGTGGAAGTCCCAGAGATGGGGAAAATAAGATCATGAGAAATCTTAGAGGGTGGAGGAGGTTGATATAACCGTGTCATAGGCAATGAAATGAAATTATATATGCTCATAATGGCACATATATATTTACCATCTGTGCATACCAGAGAATTACGTTCAGGTAGAAATTGAAATAGGAACTTCATATTTAAATTGTTAGGGCTTAAGGCACCTCTTATAATTCCATTATAGCTGACATATAATTTCTTATATCTCAGAATGACTAGTGAGAAACATTTTTGGTAACAACTCTGAAGTTAGACATGCACTTTTAAAAGTAGAGTACAAGACTTTCATTTGTCATTCCTCATACCAAGTTTTGAATATTTTATGGCTACATTCAGGAACTGGATGGCTACTTTAGAATGAATAATTAAAACTCATTTTAAAATAACTGTCTTTGGGGAATGGGTGTCTCGGTGAACTAAACAATTTCTATTCCTGTTCTCAACATTATTTCCCTGTAATTTCCTGATCTGATTTGCAGTACATTCTTGTATACTTCAGGAAAGAAATATATGTCAAGGTATCATGATGGGAAATAAAAATCCTGGTACTGTAAGATTACCACAGAGAATTTAGATGACTAAGCAGAAAAAAAAAAGCATTCTTTTCATACAAGCTAGATCTTCCTTAAATGTTCATCAAGTCTGAGGGTAGTTTTAATCCCTCCTTTAAGAAGCCTGTCTGGTCTAGACAGGTAATAAATCACTGTATTCCAGAGTTTGTCAGAGAATTTTTAGGAGATGATTTTCATGTATAAAAATGTTGAATGATTGGAAGTGTATCATGGAAATGTACCAATCTCAAAGAAACTTCAAAGGGTGGTGAAAGAAAGTTTTCTTCCATTAAAAACTGTAGATTCAATATTGCAGAATATAAAGCGAGCAAAAGCCTAATTCAGAAAGAAATTTTATCAGGACAAATTAATTCCTTTTTTTTTTCTTTTTTTTTTTTATTTGGAAATTACAGCTGCCTACTGGTATCATGCCATTTAGTATATAACAAAAACACCCAGTCTTACTACTTATTTCTGTAGCATTCCCTAGCTGGCTTGGGCAAGCATTTTCCTAAAGAATACAGCTTAACAGCTCAGAAGCTGTGATGGATTTCAATTCACTTCAAAGCCTGTTTTTCAGTTGCTTGAATAAATATTGAAAATGAAGAAAGTATTCTGTGGTAAATATATACACTTTTAAATATAGACAACATAACTGACAGAAAAATTCTAAGCAGATATTTTGCCAGGCCCTGACAATGAGGCCCATGATGAAAAATGTCTGACTTAGATTTTGTTCTGGCATACAAATTAGATATGACACAAGAGAAAAAAAAGGGTCAGACAACTAACAGCTGTGGCAAAGTACTTTTATGGAGTTGTTCAATTCACAAGAACATTCCCAGTTTTCCAGGCATTTATTGCAAACTGAGCTTGTATATCAGGGGTCAGAGTCTCAGAACATGCTTTGAAAAAAAAAAAAACCTAATTGGATGAACTGTAGGGATGCTGCAAAATATCAGACTAGTGACAGGCACTCTGAGATTTCTAGGCTGCTATCTTTGCTGTAGTTCGATTATTCTAACACTGACAGAGGAAATAGAAGGACACCGAGGCAAAGAAAAATGTGGGTTTGGAAAAAAATGGATATGTCTGGCTAGAAACCTCATTGTATAAGGATAAGCCATAAATCTTTTCCTTTGTTTTTTTCTTTCTATCATGTCAATCACAGTGAGGGTGAAGTCCCCAGAAACTTGAACATATGTGAATAAGTGTTTTGAAGTCAGCAACCAAGCAAAACTTCGGATGCTTTCATTTACTCATTTTTTACTTTAAGCAGTATTTTAGAATGCTGTGGGTAGAAATAAGTTTTGTAGTGTTTTTTCTAGTGTTTTGAATGCCGTCTTTCCCAAACTCAGATTTCATTGAGGGACAGAGGCTTATATTTTTCCCCTGGCAAATTATAAAATTGTGTCATTTGGTCCATCCATTTTTCATCAGCTTGTGATGCCATTTAAAAAGTGGACCAAACCCAACAAAGAGGTGTTTGCTCTGTCACTTGGGGTTCTAGTTCAAATATGAAGCCACAAAGAATACTTAGTAACTCAAACAACTGTTAAAGTATTTAAACCATGTTTTCTTAAACCTTGGAAACTGAAGCCAAGTTTTGTAGAACTGTGGAGGAAATAAAGGTGTACTTCTCTCTCAGTTTCACTTTGTCTGTAGTATCCAGTTACTGAAATTAATGGTCATATAATGTAGGATCAAGCATTAAGAAGCAAATTATCCTTATTTCATTACCTTTACAGATTTGTTTATACAGACTTGGGAAAAGGAATAGATGTTATCTTTGTTAATTTGTAATATCCTTGCAAACCAAATAATATTATTTAAAAGCTAGACTAATAGATCTAATTATCACTTTGTACACTTCCAGTGCACTTTTATACTTCCAAGTTGTATCAAATGCCACTATGCATATCTTTCTCATTCAAAAATTTATTTTGTAAATAAAAATAATTCTAATCAGAAATAATTTCTGATTATATTTCTGATTTTCTATTTCAATTAGAAATTAAAGAGAGTTGAGGTGCGATGAATGTTAGGCTGAATTCTTAATCTAATCTTAATTCTTTTAATCTCACACTTTATGCAAAACTGGTGGTATATTTGTTAGGTATTCTTCTTTGCCTTCATGACTAGCGACTTCATAAGAATATTGACAGGGCAGAAATTGTAGCTGTTTGTGACTCCATTGCTGTGAGTTGCAAAAATACTTTAACATAGTCTGAATTTTCTAAATGTTATGGCAAATTCCTAACATGTCCAATTTCAAGTAAGGAAGCCGAAGCTACCTTCTGGCATCATGCTAAGTATCCTTTTTTTTCTGCTAAATATTTGTTTTATCTAAGACTATGTTTTGCTGTTTGCTTTGATTTTCTGAGAAGGCAAGTCATAGACCAAGTCTTATTTTATGTTGTTATAGTAAAAAAGTAATACGTCTATTGTTGTATCTATGCCAAATGCATTTGTATTTTTAAAAAGGTCATTGTTGTATCTATGTCTAATACATTTTTTATTTTTAAAAAGGTCATTTTTCATGCCGAGAGAGGAGTTATGGGACATATTATTTACACAGGTGACAACATATTATTAAAAAAAAAAGTTGACTTCCATTATGCTTATAAAATCAGTATGGATTAATGGAAGAAGAACTGGAGTAAATAAAGTTGATTCCTGAATGATCACAAAGTATTTCTATAAAAGTTGAGAAAAAAAAATTGTTTAAGATTTAATGTCTTTCCATTTCAACTTACATGTCTATGTTTAAAATACGGTAGCATAATATCTGCATAGTATGTTTATGTCTTATTGCTTAATAAAACATACAGTTTTTACAGTAATACTGAATACAACTATGCTAAGGTAAAACTGATTATGTTAGGACAAAAACCTGACTGCTCAGTATTCCTGTATACAGGAAACCACAGAAAAAGCTTAGGAATTTTTTGCCACACAATTTCAAAAGACAGTAAAAATGAAGACAATACTTTTGAGTTGCTTTGTAAATTGTATTGGGTCTGGCTGAGATGGAGTTAATTTTCCCCATAGCAGCCCTCATAGTGCAGTGCTTTGTGTTTGCAGCCAGAAAGGTGTTTATAACACACCAGTGTTTTGGTTACAGCTGAGCAGTGCTTGCACAGCATTAGGGTGTCTCTCCAACATTCCCCCCTCACCAGTCGGCTGGGGGTGGGCAAGATCTTGGGAGGGGATGTAGACAGCACAGCTGACACAAACTGACCAAAGGGATATTCCGTATCATATGAAGTCTGCTCAGCTAACAACTTAGGGCTAAATCCTTTTTCTTTTATATTTATATTTTGTGTAGTATCTGTAAATTAAAAAAAAAAAACCCTAACAACTTAAGTCAAGTTTAGTGTCAATGTATCATTACAATTTCATAACCTTCCTTGCTGCCCCATTGATTTCAGCTTGAAAACTGGGTGTAAATAGAGAAAGAATTAACCCTAACTCTTGAATACTTATTATTTAATTGTTTACAAAATTATTTTCTACATTCATCTCAGTATTGTAGCAATCTTTCAAATGTAATAAAATGTCTTTCATAATAAAATAGATTTAATTATCATATTTAAATGTAAAGTGTTTGCCAACATATTGTGTCTTAGACATTATGAGCATTGTTTTTCAACTGTAACCTTGATGGTTTTGTAAGGAAGCTGCAAAACATGAATGGCATATACTTTTTATGACAGTTTTATAGAGGGATAATGAATGGAGGTTGTTATTTATAAGAAAGTATCAAGTCAGTTGGTACCATAAACCTTTAGTTATTACATTGTGTGTGTACCACAAAGCTGATTTACTTTCAGACCCCCAAAGAGACAACTCTAGTTAATTATTCTATTTCACTATGTGATGCTTTTCCTTTGGAAAACAAAATATTACCTTTTTTTGGTTCAATTTTTACTTTTTCCTGTTTCTTGGAAACCCTTCTGGAAAGAAAACTTATAATGTTGTCCTTTTCAGTCTATGACTATGGCTATTTTGTTGACATCAGGTAGACATTTCTCCTTCCATTTATTTGGAAATGAAATTTTACAATATTTCTCAATGTGTGCAGTTCATGGAAAAAATGGCAGACTGGGAAAACTACAAAATGGCTCAATTTTTGTAAATTCATGATACTGTCAGTGTTGAGTCAGGGCAATATAGATGATTCAGTATTCTTTACCAGGTACTATAATTTTTAAGTCTAACTTCCATGGTGTACTTCTTGATCTTTTTGTGATGCTCTCAGGCTCTAATCACAAAAGTTGTCTTTTTGTCTTTTTTCTTCTTAAATGTCAGCTGCAGTTACTTCTTTCATTTACAGTACCAATCTTAGGATATAGTTTGTCGGTTTTCATTCACTGTTCACATATCTGTACCATCCTAGACTGAAGTAATCAGCCAGACTTCTGGCATTTTAGAGTGTATTTTAGATACTGTATAACCATCAATAAAACATGGAAGATTCTCATAATACCTGAAAGTATTGAAAGAAAGGCCACAGTAGGAAAGACACAGACATTGGAAATGGGATTCACGTAGATGGTGGTTGGCATCTAGAAGTTGTGCATCTAGGTAAAGCTAGCTATCTAGTTGGTTTTTTTTATAGCCAGCAGAAGAATATAATCACATCCAACAGGGATCCCCTCCATCCATCATTAAGTGCCTAACATAGAGGGTTGACTAGTTATCTAGATCTTTATCTCTTTTTTCTTTTCTCTCTGATATCTATAATAAAGTGCTGAGTAAAGGCCTACCCATCTAGATTTCAGATAACTAAAACAAAATAAAGTGAATGCCACCCTCAGTGACTAGCCTCAGATAATCTTTTTCAAATTTTCACTGGCTTTTCTGGTGCACAGAAGAATTTATAAACTCAGATGTAAAAAGAAAGAAAAATAACTTTGAAATGGAACACAAACTGTGGACCTCTTTCATAACTGCGCTGAATATTGAGCTATGGTTTAATCAGTTCCTTTTCTTGAACGATCCTCCTAAGATGAAAAAGACTAGATTGTGTTGGGAAGTTACCCAGATCATTCATGATCTGAATGGCTGCATTGCCTTCATATGTGAGATTATTCAATAAAAAGTCTAAGAGATCGAGGGCAAAGTTGGCTGACTCAGGGTACTGAGAGCAGGAGTATTCCAGGTCTTCTGTTACAATGATTTTTGGCAAGCCTCGGCATGTCATAGAGTCTGTTATAGCAGTTTCTGCAGCATCTGAAGGGAGATCCATGTGCCAGAAATTTGATGGGTGACAGATACAAGTTTTAACTTCTCTAGTTTGGTATTTGAGCTCATATCATTAGCTCCTCCAGATCCATCTGCACACATTGCAAGTCACTCGGCACTTTGAACAAAGCTACATACACTTAGATGGCAACTGATCTACTTTGCAACTTGAGAGGTTATTTATGAAAAGCTGAAAGTGAACTGACATTATAAAACCCAGAGAGAATTAGCAAGTATTCAAAGTGGCCATAAAGATACACAAACTTTCTATTATTCATGCTTATGTATATTATCTAGGAGACTCCACTGCTGATACAGGGTTTAGCACCTTCCTTCCAGCAGAGGGCACCTCTTCGTTACTATTATTTTATTAAAAATATACTCGCCTACCCAGAGATTCAGTCAACCATCTTTCTTAGCAAAAGGATAGTCTCACTAGCCAGTGATATAGATGATTGGATAAAATCTTTTGTCATGTTTTCATAAAAGATATCCAGCACAGGTGCGAATAATTATAAAATTAGTAAATCCATTCATAATAAAAGGCAATAGACAGCTGAACTCTGATACTTTACATAATTATTAAGTCCTGTATGAAAGACACACATGTGAGACACTCATGCTATCTGTATCTCAAGACAGGTAGTGGAAGTATCCAAGTGGCAGACAAGTGGCAGTGGAAGACAAGTAGCAGAAGCACAGCAGTTTCTGCTGTGCAACTTGTGATCAGGATACACAAATACAAAGTCCAAAGCACAAAGAAAACCCTGAGATCTCTTCTAATCTGTTCAGGCTCAGATTTTCGTATTGCAATAAAGACAACAACAAATTCAACTTTAGCTCGTTCCTTGGGTACACATAATGGTGTATCTTAATTAGTAGGTGGTATTCACTGAAAATTTATAACTGTTACCCTGGGAAAGTGGGATGACCATTCACACCCATCCATTCATTAGCCTCCAGAGACAAAACAAGGCCCCCCCAGTCCAATACCAAAGTTTCAAACACAGCTATCTGTACCAACCACAAAAACCACATGATGTTGGAGAGCACCTAAAGCCTAGAATTTTATCTTGGCTCTTGGTGTTTTTTTTTCTGTTCACCAATCTGATTCCAGATCTTGCCTGTCCTCTGTTCCAAACTCTCTCTGATGCACAGATTCCTCTTCTACTCTGCTCTTCTCAGCTCTGTGAGCTGAACATTATGGACTCTATGGCATTCTGATATTTGCCTGACATCTGATTATATTCTTGCCTTAAAACTTTTGCTTTTCCTGTTTCTTCCTTTCAGCTTAATATGAATATGGCATTTTAATATTTTCACCATGAATTTTCACCGTGAATCAATCTGTTCTCTAGGCCTCTCTGCTCCTTTCCTAGTCTCTGCAGGCAGGTATAGAACCACTGACGCAGGCTGTTGAATTTATTTCAGTGGTTTTGCTGATTGCCTGCAACACAGCCTTTCCCTCTTGCAGGCTGTCAGCAGTCACAAGATTAGGCTTTGCCTCAGCACTGTGAAGACAAATGAACTAGCAC
This sequence comes from Phalacrocorax aristotelis, assembly GCF_949628215.1. NCBI lineage: Eukaryota > Metazoa > Chordata > Aves > Suliformes > Phalacrocoracidae > Phalacrocorax > Phalacrocorax aristotelis. Next base: position 24,054,237 of record NC_134278.1, on the reverse strand, counting down.
TGGTAAACAGAAAACTGAATTTGTCGAAGTGTGAATCTCATGGCATCATATCATCACAGTGCAAACATTGGGACTGAGGAGGTGAGGTGGACTGAAAACTGGCTGAACTGCTTTGCTGGTTTTGGCTGAGAAGGGGTTAATTCTCCTCACCGTGGGGGGTCGGCTACCTTTCCAGCTTCCGGCGCTCTGCCACGTGGCGGGGCCGGGAGGGGCGGGGCCATGGCAGGGGCAGCTGACCCCGACTGGCCAATGGCAGGTTCATTCCATACCATGTGACATCATTAAGGGGGGGCAGTTGGCAGCTTGGGAGAGATTTTATATGGAGGAAATACAGAATAGTATCTTTGCAACTTTGTTCTATGATGTGTCTGCCTTTATTACAACAACCTTTTTGCATCTTGAACATCCTTGGGTGGTTAAAGTGCACTTATTGTTAGTTTTTGGGCATGTTGTTTTGGTTTTGACTAAGCAACTTAAGAATATTACCCAGAAATCTGCCCCAAGGCTTGATAGTTACGAGTGGCAGGGCATGTGGGATAGCATGGGCGAATACCTAGGGCAGTGGGAACCCCCAGTGTATTGGAGTTTCACCCCTGAACAAATGCAGAATCCTAAAAAACTAGTAGAATATTTGGAGAAAGTACGTTGTTACGCTGGGAACTCCAGAGAGACGCAGATAACTGCAGTGTGCTGGGGCCTGGCCCATGCGTACCGAGCCCTGCTCAACAGTATTCAGTGCTCTCAAGGGGAAGAGAAGGTCTCTGGATTGAAAGGCAAAGTGACAGGCACTGTGGCCACTCAAACACCTATGACAAGTACTGGAGCTGGCTCAGAAAATAAACCCATACCAGTACCAGTCGCCCCCATACACAAGAAGAAATATTGGAAGCAGACGTCAACTCGTTTAGAATGGGATGATGAAAAAGCAGGGCCGTCACGAGGAGAGGAAGAAGAAGTCATAAATGAAATAGAGACCACCCGATCCCTGTCCTTGAGTGAGTTGCGAGATACACGAAAAGATTTCAGCCATCATTCAGGTGAGCACATTGTCACCTGGCTGCTCCAATGCTGGGATAATGGGGCCAGTAGCCTGGAATTAAAGGGAAAAGAAGCCAAACAACTGGGATCCCTTTCTGGGGAAGGGGGCGTTGACAAAGCAATTGGGAAAAAAATCACAGGCTCTCAGCCTCTGGAGGTGACTCCTGTCCGGAGTGAAGGAAAGGTATCCCTTTAAAGAAGATGTTACATATCACCCGGGAAAATGGACAACCATGGAGAAAGGTATCCAGTATCTAAGGGAGTTATCTGTGCTTGAGGTGATTTATGGTGACCTAGATGATCAACGGTCATCCAAAGATCCAGATGAAGCCGAGTGCACACAACCCATGTGGCGGAAGCTTGTACGGAGCGCACCATCTTCGCATGCAAACTCATTGGCAGTAATGTCCTGGAGAGGGGACGAGGCACCAACAGTGGCGGAGGTGATTGATAGACTCCGGGATTACAAAACAAATATCTCTTCCGCTCTAGTCTCTGCTGTGGTGAAACTATCCCAAGAGGTCCAGCAACTCAAGATATGTCCTGCTCCCCACCTCTACAGAGTAGTGTTTCAGCTGTTAGGAATAAGTGTCCTTTGGCTCAAAGGAGAGGATACACACCACGGGCCACCCTATGGTTCTACCTGCGTGACCATGGAGAGGACATGAGGAGGTGGGATGGTAAGCCTATCTCGACCCTAGAGGCACGGGTACGTGAACTGCAAGGAAGAACAATCACTCAGGGAGGCTCTTCCAGGAAAGCTGCTGCTCCAGTTTCCAGTGAGCAAGTCCCCAGACAGAGGAGTAGAAGTGCTGATTTTATTTCTAAGCATAATAAAGAAACACTTGATTCACATTTACAGGAAGTGAGTTGTGACTGCCATGATCAAGACTAGAGGGGCCCTGCCTCCAGCCGGGTGGAGGAAAGGGATAACTGGGCTTACTGGACTGTGTGGATCTGATGGCCTGGCACATCCGACTCACAGGAGTATAAAGCTTTAGTGGACACCGGCGCACAGTGCACCTTAATGCCATCAAACTATATAGGGGCAGAACCCATCAGCATTGCTGGAGTGACAGGGGGATCCCAAGAGCTAACTGTATTGGAGGCCGAAGTGAGCCTAACTGGCAATGAGTGGCAGAAGCACCCCATTGTGACTGGCCCAGGGGCTCCGTGCATCCTTGGCATAGACTACCTCAGGAGAGGGTATTTCAAGGACCCAAAAGGGTACAGGTGGGCTTTTGGTGTAGCTGCCTTGGAGACGGAGGAAGTTAAACAGCTGTCTACCTTGCCCGGCCTCTCAAAGGACCATTCTGTTGTGGGGTTGCTGAAGGTCGAAGAACAACAGGTGCTGCTCACCACCACAACAGTGCACCGGCGGCAATATCGCACCAACCGAGATTCTCTGATCCCCATCCATAAACTCATTCACCAACTGAGGAGCCAAGGAGTCATCAGTAAGACCCACTCACCCTTTAACAGTCCCATATGGCCAGTCCGGAAGTCTAATGGAGAGTGGAGGCTAACAGTAGACTATCGTGGCCTGAATGAAGTCACTCCACCGTTGAATACTGCTGTGCCAGACATGCTAGAACTTCAATATGAACAGGAGTCAAAGGCAGCCAACTGGTATGCCACAATTGATATTGCTAATGCATTCTTCTCAATCCCTCCGGCAGCAGAGTGCAGGCCACAGTTTGCTTTCACATGGAGGGGCATCCAGTACACCTGGAATCAACTGCCCCAGGGGTGGAAACACAATCCTACTACTTGCCATGGACTGATTCAGACTGTACTGGAACAGGGAGAAGCTCCAGAACACCTTCAATATATTGATGACATCATCGTGTGGGGCAACACAGCAGAAGAAGTTTTTGAGAAAGGAGAGAAAATAGTCCAAATCCTTCTGAAAGCTGGTTTTGCCATAAAACAAAATAAGGTGAAGGGACCCGCACAAGAGATCCAGTTCTTAGGATTCAAATGGCAAGATGGACGTCGTCAGATCCCCATGGATGTGATCAACAAAATAGCAGCCGTGTCTCCACCAACTAGCAAAAAGGAAACACAAGCGTTTTAGGGCATTGCGGGTTTTTGGAGAATGCATATTCCAAATTACAGTATGATCGTAAGCCCTCTCTATCAAGTGACCTGGAAGAAGAATTATTTCAAATGGGTCCCTGAGCAACAACAAGCAAAGGCACAGATTAAACACGAGATAGTTTATGCAGGAGGCCTTGGGCCAATCTGGGCAGGACAAGATGTAAAAATTGTGCTCTACACCACAGCCGGGGAGAATGGCCCTACCTGGAGACTCTGGCAGAAAGCGCCAGCGGAGACCTGAGGTCGACCCCTAGGGTTTTGGAGTCCGGGATACAGAGGGTCCAAAGCCTGCTATACTCCAACTGAAAAAGAGATTTTGGCAGCATATGGAGGGGTTCGAGCTGCTTCAGAAGTGGTTGGTACTGAGGCACAGCTGCTCCTGGCACCCCGACTGCCAGTGCTGGGCTGGATGTTCAAAGGAAACATCCCCTCTACACACCATGTAACTGATGCTACATGGAGTAAATGGGTTCTGCTGATCACCCAGTGGGCTCGAGTAGGAAACTCCTGTCGCCCAGGAATCTTGGAAGTGATTATGGACTGGCCAGAAGGCAAAGAGTTTGGATTATCATCAGAGGACGAGGTGACACGTGCTGAAGAAGCTCCACTCTATAACAAACTGTCAGAAGATGAAAAGCAGTATGCCCTGTTCACTGATGGGTCCTGTCGCCTTTTGGGAAAGCGCTGGAGATGGAAGGCTGCTGTATGAAGTCCTACAAGACAAGTAGCAGAAACTGCTGAAGGAGAAGGTGAGTCAAGCCAGTTTGCAGAGGTAAAGGCCATCCAGCTGGCCTTAGACATCGCTGAACGGGAAAAGTGGCCAGTGCTCTACCTCTATACTGACTCCTGGATGGTGGCAAATGCCCTGTGGGGCTGGTTACAGCAGTGGAAGAAAAGCAACTGGCAGCGCAGAGGCAAACCCATCTGGGCTGCCACATTGTGGCAAGATATTTCTGCCCAGGTAGAGATCCTGTTTGTAAAGGTACGTCACGTGGATGCTCACATCCCCAAGAGCCGGGCCACTGAAGAACATCAGAACAACCAGCAGGCAGATCAGGCTGCCAAGATTGAAGTAGCTGAGGTGGATCTGGACTGGCAACATAAGGGTGAACTATTTCTAGCTCGGTGGGCCCATGACACCTCAGGCCATCAAGGGAGAGATGCAACATACAGGTGGGCTCGTGATCGAGGGGTGAACTTGACCATGGATGTTATTGCGCAGGTTATCCACAAATGTGAAACATGTGCTGCAATCAAGCAAGCAAAGCGGGTAAAGCCTCTGTGGTATGTGGGACGATGGCTGAAGTATAAATATGGGGAGGCCTGGCAAATTGACTATATCACACTCCCACAAACTGTCAAGGCAAGCGCCATGTGCTTACAATGGTAGAAACAACGACTGGCTGGCTGGAAACATATCCTGTCCCCCACGCCACTGCCCGGAACACTATCCTGGGTCTCGAAAAACAAGTCCTGTGGTGACACGGCACCCCAGAGAGAAATGAGTCAGACAGTGGGGCTCATTTCTGAAATAACCTCATAGACACCTGGGCCAAAAAAGCACGGCATTGAGTGGGTGTATCACATCCCCTATCACGCACCAGCCTCTGGGAAAATTGAACGGTACAATGGACTGTTAAAAACTACACTGAGAGCAATGGGGGGTGGAATATTCAAGCACTGGGATACACATTTAGCAAAAGCCACGTAGTTAGTCAACACGAGGGGATCTGCCAACCGAGCTGGCCCTGCCCAGTCAGAAATCCTACATACTGTAGAAGGGGATAGAGTCCCTGTAGTGCACGCAAAAAGTATGCTGGGCAAATCAGTCTGTGTTCTTCCTGCCTCAGGCAAAGGCAAACTCATTCGTGGGACTGTTTTTGCTCAAGGGCCTGGGTGCACTTTGGTGGGTGATGCGGGAGGATGGAGAAATCCGATGTGTGCCTCAAGGGGATTTGATTTTGGGCAAAAACAGTCAATGAACTGAATGGCATAATGCAAACTGCTATATAATATTGTGTGTCAGCTCTGTGTTGTATCAGTGATATCAGAGTACAAGCCTCCCAACCCATGGAAGGTAAACTGTGAAACAAGCAAAGTGCAGCAGTGGTGGAACGATAACTGACTCGGTATGCAGCAACCCAACGCCACATACACCATCTCTCCCACCCTGAAAGACTGATACAACAGATGGAGCCCAGAGTCATGGACGGGGTGAACTCAATGGACATTTTAATGGACATTTTACAGGGAAGGTCCATAAACTAAGGGAATTATGTCTATGTATTATGTTAAAGGATGGAAAGGGGAGGGGTGGTGGTTGGTGAGGTTGTATTGGATGGTGTGGGACCTGGGCATGGTGTAAATGGTATGGAATGGTGGAGATTGTGCTGGTTTTGGCTGAGAAGGGGTTAATTCTCCTCACTGTGGGGGGTTGGCTACCTTTCCAGCTTCCCGCGCTCTGCCGCGTGGCGGGGGGGGCTGGGAGGGGCGGGGCCACAGCCAGGGCAGCTGACCCCGACTGTCCAATGGCAGGTTCATTCCATACCACGTGACACCATGACCAGTATATTAAGGGGGGGCAGGTTGCAGCTTGGGAGCGGCGCGGCGTCAGGTCGGCGGGTGGTGAGCGGCTGCGTCACGTGTGGCTTATTTCAGCAGTTCATCCCTTCTCCCCTCCCTTCCCCCCTCCCCCAGGGTTTTGCGCCTCTCGTTGTTCTCCTTTACATTGCATTTCTGTTGTTTCTTTTAATTTTAATTATTAAACTGTTCTTATGTCAACCCACGAGCGTTACTCTTCTGATTCTCTCCCCCATCTACCGGGGGGGGAGTGGGCAAGCGACTGTGTGGGGCTGAGCTGCTGGCTAAACTACGACAACTGCCTAATTCAGAGGGTGCTAATCAGCAGCATGACATCCATCTGGAGGACAGTCACTAGTGGTGTACCCCAGGAGTCCATATGGGGGACAATTATGTTTTTACATCTTCATTAAAGACCTTAACAATGGGGCAGAGTGCATCATCAGCAAGTTTGCAGACTGGACAAAAGTAGAAGGAGTAGTTGATACATCAGATGGGTGCGCTGCCATCCAGAGGGATTTTGACAGACTGGAGAAATGGGCAAACAGTGATCTCATAAAGTCCAACAAAGGGAAATGCCACTTCCTGAACCTGCAGAGGAATAAACTGGGGCACCAATACAAGCTGGGGTGCTGAAAAGCAGCTTTGCAGAAAATACCCTGAAAGTCCCAATGAATGAGTCAGACATGAGGCAGTAAGGTGTCCTTGCACCAAAGGCCAATGGCATTCTAGGCTACATTAGGAAGAGCATTGCCTCTAAGTCAAGGGAGATGATCCTTCCCCTCTACTCAGCACTGGTGAGACCTGTCTAGAGTGCTGTGTCCAGTTCTGGGTTTCCCATACTGTAAACCTCCTTCTTCCATTTGAGTTTTTCTAGAAGTTCTTCGCTTATCCATGCAGGTCTCCTGGCTCCTCTGCTTGACTTCTTCCTCACAGGAATGCACCAATCTTGAGCTTGGAGGAAGCGGTACTTGAATATTGACCAGTTCTCTTGGGCCCCCCTACCTTCTAGAGGCCTAACGCATGGGATTCCTCCAAGCAGGTGTTAGAAGAGGCTGAAGTTAGCTCTTCTAATTCCACTCAAACAAAATAACCCCTTTTTTTTTTTTTTATCGTGTGGATAGTCAAACACTGGAACAGGTTTCTCAGAGAGGCTGTGGAGTCTCCATCACTGGAGATATTCAAAACCCAACTCGACATTGTCCTGGGCAACCCAATCTAAGTGACTCTGTCCTGAGCAAGTGGTTTGGATTAAATGACCTCCCATAAAACCTCAGCTAATCTGTCCTTCTGTGACTGTGTGAACAGCATCACTGTCATCTTTTCTCATCTTTCAAAGAACAATGGCTGTGGCCAATATGCTGCCTCTGTGTGAAGTTCAGTGCTGCACATGTTAGGCTGCTACTACCTAAGGTTCTCAGAGGCTCTGCAGATAAGAATACCATGTTTCTGAAGTCAGTTTAGGTCAGATGTGAACTAGCCTACTGACACAGCTTTGTCAACACTGATGAAGAGCTTGGTTATACCAACTTGCAATTTTAGGTAAACCTAGAGTTGCTACACAGCTTTAATAGAATTTCAGGAAATCTACAGCTGCATAAAGCACATATCATTGAGATAACTGATGAAGAGTTATTCCCCATACTTGATGCAGAATTTATTTTAGATTATTAAGTCTCTTACTGACCTGTAAAAAAATTTCCATTCAGAAAAGGTGGGGTGTGAGGGATAGTACATCTGAGCAAAGATGTTTGGGTCCTCTAGGAGGTTAATAAGCTATGAAGTCAGAAACAACGGGGCTTGGTTGAGACCACCATCATTGTTCAGTAGGGTATGGGGTGTGAGGATTGCAGTGTAAGGAGTGGATTATTTTTGAGGGAATGTAGAGAGGCAGCAATGGCGGCCAGTTTTGCACCTTTTCTGTCTAATGTTTTTCTCATGAGTGGCAATGTAGGTTAGTCAGTTTGATACCTTTCTGTGTTCCCCCAGAAGGGTTCACAAGTTTCTGCTTTTGCATTCAAAGAAGTATAAATCAGAGTACATCTTTTTGTGAAATTCATTCTGGCTTAGGAAACAACAAAATTATTATTTGGGGTGGTTTTCTTTTCCCTTTTATTTTCTTCAGCTTCAGTGTTCCTTCCCAATACACTTTTATTATGTTTTCTGAATAGGAACTAAAATGCTGATTTCTGAAATACCCATCTGATTACCTTTTAAAGGTTTTATTTATAATGCTGTGTGCTTGATGTTTTTTTATAATGCAAATGGGAAAGGATGACAAAACCTCAAAGAGATGTCTTGTGAAAAAAGTGTATTTAATAAATTTATCTCAGTATGTCGTCTTCATTTTGATAGGTCCTTTGATTTCATGCAGACATTTTGCAATGAGCCATAGACTGTCCAAACATAAAAAGAATGATTTCCCAAAAGAATAATGTAGAAAATGTCTTAAAGAAACATCAACATCTTGCAACTGGGTCACTATCACCATCCACCAGATTCTCCATTAGGCTAACAAAGTAAGGACGTGACAGCTAACACCCTATATCAATGCATGACCTTGCAGTCTTGTCAGCTAGACAGCAAAAGAAAGCCAGAAAAGTTACCTGTTCTCTATAAATGTACTCTGGAAGGAAAATCAACATTTTAAAATAAAAAATGATACTGAGTAACCCAAAAATGTAGATTAAGATCAAATCACACTTTATGTAACAATTATAGGAATGTCTTACAAGGATGAAAATTTCAAGTTTCAGTGTAATTGGTTTCTTTTAGAAAAAAATGTTTTTGAAATCTTATCTATATGTAACTGCACAGTATCCTGCCTGCAGCCTTATTTTACAAAAATTATCTAAAGAATTAAGAAGCTAACAGTAAAATATTACAGTAACTGGTGTAGAACTCAGCACTGATAGACTTAAGACGTTATTTGAAGAAACATCTTTGAAACATAACCAAAAAGCTGCCTCAGTCTGTGGTATCTGTTCAAGGTCTCTTTTAGTAAGCAGGGGTAGGTGAATGGAAACACTAAGCACACAGAAAGACATTTGAAGACACTGATCAGTCTCCGAGCTCAGGTTTCCTGGATGAGGACCAAATGTCTGAAGCTTCCAGCCACCTGAGATATACAGCATAGAAAAACCAGAAATTTGTTACAGAGAAGGGCTCAATATTTTAAGACAGATGTTGGAAGGACTACTGTTCTCCTTTTAGCTACTGAATGATTAGAATACTCTCCTGGGAAAAAAGAGAATTGCATTTGAATTGCTACAGCTTGAAAATGGGCTTGAACCATATTTGTCTCTGCTTGTTGATTAAATACCAGATATTATGCAGAAGACCAGATATTCTTCAGCTTATTAATCTAGCAGTTTGCACTGACCACAACACTTTCAGTCTGCACTATTCTTTACAGTTCATAAGCCAAGTAGTCTGTGGAAAGTAGATTTGAATCTCACCCCAGAGTTGTATTCATCATCCCTCCTCAGCTGTGTCAAGGACCTCCTGGATTCATCTAGGGATCTAGCTCTTGGCTGAAAATTTTAAATAGTGTTATAACTGATGATACAACTGTTCAGATAACTAAAAGTGTCAATGGCTTCACTTTATTACTTTTCATCACATAGTCTTTTTTCTTAATAATCCTTTAGTGATGAAACTGTGATGAGATAAGCAATTGCTACTTCATCAGACAATATAAACAAGTGACCATTAGGTCACTGATCTCTCTGATTTAGAATTTATCTTGTGGCCTGAAGCTTGGAAACAGTGAGATAATTAGGATAATTATAAGGAATACTTATAATAATTATAAAGAGTCTGTATAGGTTCTTACACTGCACTCTAAATTATTGCTTTTACTGAATAAAATGGCATGACTATCATCTTGTATGTTAGTTGTTCTTTCATCTTTTCCTCAGAGCAGGGACTTTGGATCAAGTTTTATTTTAGTAAGGATTTATTTTTTCATATATACTGTTATAGATATGGTTACATATGGTTTAAGTTTGCATATAGTGCTTATACATACATGGTGCTGTATATATTAAAGAAAGCAAGCTCACAGGTATGCATGCTACACTTGGAGCTGAAAACCATGTGGCTTCCTGAAGAAATTAATTCTCTTGTTTCCTTTCATCTCCAAGGAAGCACCCTTCCTTGCAAAGGCAGAGGTAGACTTTATGCTTTACTGTAGAAAACTGTTGTGCAAGTTGCTCATTCTAGCTGTTTTTCAGAGTTTCAGACATATTTAGCTTTTCTGCACTCTGGTTTTGAACGTAAGAACATGTTTTGAACTGATAAAAATCTGGTTGCTTGAGAAATGTAATAAACCAAAGAGAGAAGAAAGTCTGAGTCACTTAATCAATGTGAAGCAAATAACTGGAATACAGTGATGTCAAAAAAGATATCTAGTTGACTGATGGTAAATTGGTCTAAGGTTCCAGTACTATGTGGACGAATAAGAGGCTACATGCTGAACATTAAGGAATATTGCTTTACATGGCACAGCTGTGAATGCAGAAAGAAGAAATGGGAGAAAAAGCCTGCAGGCCAAGAAAACTTGTCTATAGAAGTGCAACTTCAGTGATCCAGTTACGGAGAAAAAGGTTTACAAAACAAGGACTAAGGGCTGACTGATAAACACTGATGAAATTATCAATGAAAGAACAGTGGCATGTTATATATAATGTGCCCACCTATTTGATTGCTATATATACCAGGCAACAGGGGGCTTATTACTCTGTGATAGGATTAAATCATAGGAAATAATAATTTGAAAATAATCCAAATTGAAATACGGGTCTCTAACATTCAGTGATGCCTTTCAAGTGAAATATCTGACAAGCTATAAAAACATTGCTATAGAGGTCCTTCTTCTCACCTGAGCATATACTTCTATGAAGCTTGTAGGAATTTAGTATTTTCTCCCACTGTAAAATTTTTCAAAGGAAAGGCAGATAGACACAAAGACAGTATGAAATACTTTTATGTAGCTTTTGCAGGACTGGATAGTATGAAATACACCATTTTTCTACAAGAATCCCGAATTACTTTTAAGGTATTTTTCCTTAATGCCACAGGAATTTTTTCACTTTGGTTTTCATGTCATTCCCAAATGACAGATCTAGACAAATATTTAAATGTTCCTAGGTCCTTAGTTCAACGACTATTCAAATTGTGCTGTCAGATGATTCAGTGGTATTTTCCTTTCATGGCAGCCTGACTTTCTTGAGAGATTTGTTATCAAATAGCAAGCAGAAACTCTTCTTCAGTTAGAGAAAGGGAAAAGAGTTTGTCACATAATGTCATAGATATTTCTGTCTTTCTATTGACTTATGCAGAATTTCTCTGGTTTAAACATAGTTACAGAATAAGGTCTGTATTAGGTTGGGATACTAGACCACATCATGAGTGTAGTATTCTGCTTCAATTCTGCATGCAAAATCAGTTCACCTTTCCAAATTCTGTTACGCAAAGGCAAACCCACTGACATCAGTGGAGATATACAGATGCAATCTGGAACAGAATATAGCCTCAAATGTTAAAGCCATTAAACAGAAGCAAAAGATGAAATTATTTCTGTCAAACATTTGGGTCCTTCCTCATATGGCCATTCTCCAACCTTATCACAGCAAAAGCACTCTTCACCTTGTTAGAGAGGCAATAATTATTCCTTGTCAATTAGACTCTCAGTCACTGAACGATAAACAGCTGGTGGTGCATAACCATCATCCCTATTTAAAATTATAGTACCCTTTCTTCTACTTTTTTTTTATTTCCACATGTTCACTAAATTCCCTGCCATAAAAATACCTTATCCTGCCTTTAAAACTGCTAAATAAAACTAGGAGAAATGGTACAGCAGTCTGAAATTATAATGATGGTTATGCATCACCAGCTGCTTGTATCTCAGTGATTTAGTGTTTAATTGACAAGGGATAATTACCTCTCCTCATATAAGGTGAACAATGTTCTCAATACTACTCCTGCCTCTAAATATACACTGCAAAATAAATTTGAGGAAATTATTTTATTTTAATAGTTTTCACTATTTTTTTGTCCCAAGTGTATAAAAATAAAAAAATAATTTTGTTGTTATCAAAGAATACATTATTAATAGTAGCAACTAATGAGAATTTTTACATCAGTGTTTTTAAAGTGTGGGCTATTACAAATTGAAGTATACATTTTTGTCTGTGGTTTATTCTGACTTTACAACATAAAATAAAATCCAGTGTTGATTATTTTACATACCTTTTTTGTAGCAAGCATGGTTTTCTGGACAAGACTGATAAGAGGATCATCCATAGAACTCATCTGTCAAAGCAAAAGCAGTGAAAACTTCTCTATGCTAACCTGTACATTCAATACTAGTGGTTAATTGCATCAACTGGGAAATTTTCTAACAATGAGTTGTCATCTCTTTTCATATTCTGTACAACCCTTGACATTTCATTATGAGCAGGAATATAATTTATTTCTTATTACACATTATTGAGAACAAGCAAGGCATTTAGGGTAGAATTCATTTTGTTGCCTCAACATATACCTACACTGCAATTACACGATCTGTATCAGGTCTTGGACAACAGCTTCTCCCAGGCACTGGCACCTCATTTCCAGCTGTTTCTGACCTCTCTCTCCACAGCTCCATCATTTCTGCAAGCACCACAGTGTATGAAGAGTGGTGTGAAATGGATCCATTTCAAAACTGGGTTTTGGCTGCTGCTACTGAAAAAGAAAGTCCCACTTCTCTCAACCCAGAGTGTACAACCATCTTATTGAAAGAAGTGATCTTGCCCTCCTCGAGCTCGGTGGGGGAAGCTGCTCAGCAGTAGCCCACTGACTTAGCTGAAGAACAAGCAGTTTTATGGATTTCATTTTCAGAAAGATTAACAAACTGACCTTATTCAGCAAAGAACCATGGGACTGTTAGTGCCACTAGAAGGGAGAAAGCAGAAAGGCATAGCCAGAGGCAGATGAAGAATGGTCCCAGAGCCAACATGGTCTTACACCAATTTATGTTGCCTCATGCAACTTATGTTGCCCATGAAACCCACAGATAATACCAGACATCTCATTTTTGATGGTGCAGTTTACTTACCTTAGATATGTCATTTTAGGATGAGGTGAATAATCCTTTAGAGATTTTTATTTTATTCATAGCTTCTATAAAGAACCTACGACTTCATACTTTAAGATGCCCAAGTTAGACAAGCTGAATTTCACCTTATGTCTATATAGTTTTTTTGTAGTTTCCTTTTCCTGAGAACAAAATAATAAAATCCAAACATGTAGCCAAATCATTTTTTTGTGACCTGCAACATCCACAGGTATCTAATAAATACCATTTATGTAATTCCAGCTTTGCTCCCTTTTCTTTAATTACTGACTGTCTTCACAGGCTGAGTTTAAAGGGCTGATAGTCATGTAGACAATGGTGGCCACAAAGACTGAATGAAAAAAATGGGAAGATAAGCTAGCAAAATTTTTTAGCCAACTGAAGGAAAATTAACATGAATATACCTGTCACTGCATAAAAAGGAAACTGCTTAAAATGGAGTTTATTTAGACTAGAAACTATCTAACAAACCTGGTACAACTTACTTCATTATACTACCATACCACTGACCCTAGGAGTGCTGGGGATTTTGCAACTTAGTGGAGCACCCAGACTAGAAAATCTAACATTTCATAAAATGTCAGATGAAAAATTATATCATAGAATTGAATCTAAGAATAACACAAACAGTGAATGTGCCTTTAGAGGCAAAGACATTGATTCTCATACTGGTTATACCAGTTTCAATGAAGCGAAGTAACAAGTCTCTCAGAAGCTAATTGGGCTCAATGTCTGTTCATGGTTTTCCTGATTTAAATAATGTATTTTCATAGGACTGATAACTATAAGACAATGATAAATGTGACTCATTAATGTGATAAAAAGCCAGCTCTCCAGAAACCTCATTCCATATATATGAGTGACCTTTGCACTAATACAGTATTCTGGACTCGTGCTCCAGCATTAGTAAGAGAATAAACAACTAGATCAGCTTCTCTGAAATTCTTATGCTCCTTAAGACCTTTGCTAGTTTTAAGCACATTCGTATCAGGTAAGTTGCCTACTGATTTTGGAATCCAGGCTTTACAGAAACAATTAGTTTTCTTTTAAACAAAATATCTAACAATAAAACATTATGTGTGGGCCTCTCTGTGGTTGGTTTGTTTGTTGGTTTGTTTGTTTGTTTGTTTGCTTTGCTTCTTTTTTCTCTCAGAGCATTTTCTTTCCTTTATCTGGAGAAGAATCAACAGAGCTGAAGAAATAACAGTCACAGAGAGAAAACATTTGTTTCTTTTTATTCTCTGTTTATATTTAAACTATCAATCAGAACAAATGTTATAAACTGAGATAGCTTTTTGTACTCTGACTATATATTTTGTTTCTCACTGTTCAGGTAAATGGGTATTAGAAGTGGATCAGGAGGAATTTACTTGAGAATTAGGGAGTGGTAGTCCTCAAATTATTGCATAATCAGTGATATGAGGCAAAACAGAGAAAACAGAACTGGTTGGAATTTTTGCCTGAAGTTTTAACTACTCTTGCATCCCATCACTGTGGTTGTTATCTCTCTTCACAGAAGACAGTGCTAACTGCTTCTCAGGTAATCTTTAAAGTTGAGCAGTACTGATTACCTTCTACACCTTACTCCTCAGATGGACAGATATTTCTTTGAAAACAAAACTGAAGACCTTATTTTTTTAATTTATGTTTTCAACCATGCAATATTTTATTGGTTTTCTTTAATTTTTTATCTTTGATAGAGTAATATATTCTTTAACATAGCTGTTTTCCTCATTTTAACACTGCTATGATTATCCAGCAGCATTTTTCCCTTACAAAACGTATAAGGACCACTGAGTTTTTGCTTTAGTTCCTTCTTTTAAGATACCTCCCTGTACCTAGAAAGTATTCTCAAGCTGTGAGCTATCTCACAGAAGTTTTAAGGACTGCATTCACTACAGATTTTTGTGAAGTAAAAATCTGCAAGCCCAATGCAAACTAGCACAAAAGTTTCTGAAAATAAATATTATGTTAGTATTCTGGAGACTTTGGCTGGCATTTCATATGTTGCCTTTGAAAATATTTTTTCACTGTCAAAACCAGTAATTACATGTATCCACATATTCATGCAGAAGATATTCAAATAGTGCTAATAGGAACTGATGGATTACAGCTGAGGGAATTGAAATGTATTACAGGTCATTGGCTCTGCCCCTTGTTTATCGTGAACAACTTTAATCAGCCTTCAGTATGTACTAGCCATAAAGTGTTATTTTGAAACAAAGAAAGGATTAAACATAAAAAGACAAGGACTGCAGTGTTAACAAGGGGAAAAAAAAGTTTCCTGAACTTCATATTTTCTTTAAAATAGTCTTACACGAATCTCTATGAAGTCTTACATACTCATCTTTCCATAAGAAGAGTATTATTTTTTACCTCCATCATTAAATTTTCCAAACATAAAAATCTATAGATTACTATACTCTACACCTATATGTTTCTCTGTATGCCACTTTCTTCTTGACAATATGTATTTTAGGAGTTGACACATTCCCTCTGTGGTAAAATGAGAGGCATTGCTTTTGAAGAAACCCCTCCTCACTGGGGAAAATATGTATGGGAGTGCATATGGTTCACACCTCCTGATAACAACATAGTTCCAATGGGTTGCCAAATGGATATGGTCACATTTTTGTGGGACACATTTCTAACAGATTCTGTCAGCTTTTTGACTAGCACTGAATGATATGTAATCCCAAGCAAAGCGTAATTCTATCTATATAAACTATGTACCCTAAAGTGTTGTTGAAATCTCTGATTCTTTCTTGCCATGGAGGAACAAATACTGCAAAGGGAGTTCCTTAGTAAATGTGCGTAGCTCTCAAAATTTCAGGCCTCCTTCAGCCTAATCATACAAAAATATCAAATTTGATGCAATAGGAACTATATCAAATTTGATGCAATGGGCATGCTGTGAAATATAATGTTTTTTCAAATTTTATCACTGTGTAATAATATGCTAGCAAGTGTTTGATTATTCCCAGTTTCATAGAATGACATTGTGCAAGACATGTTGGAAACAAATGATTTAACTAATCATAATGTTAGTGTAAGGGTATGTGGAAGGAGAGAGTGGTTGCTTCTTTAAGGGTATCTGGTTAAGGAGCTTTTCAATGCAAAAGGCCATAATAAAAAAAGGGGAAAGCCATAAACACAAACCTGATAAACACATAAGCAAGGCAGTAACAAGAACGAAACCTGGTCTCTCCCACTAATCAATAAGTATATGGAATATAGAAATGTTTATTTCATTAAGATTGTCTGATGAAGGATCCTGTCAAATAGGATACTGAGGAAAATGTGGAAGCCATAAACTAAACATGCATAGAGACACAAACCTAACAGACAAACATAGCAGAATCAAAGACAAGAAACAAACCTGATCAGCCATACTAATTGAAACTGCAGGCAAACCTGGACATTGTAATTGATAAGGACACAAACCTGAGGATGCAGGATGTTGAAGAGGGGGTCAGTGGCACTGTGCCAAGGGAGAACCAATGTACAGGGGAAGGAAGAAAGAGGAGAACAGACAGAATAGGGTATAAAAGGGACTGGTTGTGTGTAAAATGGAGCTGCTCTGTACACTTGCCTGGTAGAGCCCTCTGCTTGGTTACTGCAGTCTGTCCTGTCTTACTAAATTCTTAGTTATCTCTCTGTGTAACCTCACCCTCTATACCATGTGTGTGTGTTGCAAGGACTGTGTGGCAGCTACTGGGGGGACTGGCATGCGTGGACTGGATACTAACTACTGGACTCAGATGGGGGATGTTGGTGCCCTGGCCTGTGGTGTCAGCTACAGGAGTAAGTGAGGTCCCAGTGCCAGTGCCAGAGTGGGTGGGAGTCTTTAATGTCCAGCTGCTGTGGGGGAGTGGTGTGTGCCCCAAAAGCCAGCTCCTGGGATGAAGCAGCATGAGTGAGGGGCTCAGCACCAGTGGAATGGGACCATGGGCCACAGCTCATGTGCCTGATCCTGGGTGGTGGGGGAAGTGTCTGTATCACCCCCAGATGGAGTGGGGGGGGGGCATGATGTGTGTTCACCTGCAAACTCTGAGCTAGACTCACCAGTAAGTAGGAGGCATTGGGTCTGGGCAGGAGTATCAGGTGGGCAGAGGGTCTGTGCTGGTATGCAGGGGGACCTGTAGGTGTGACATGCCCATGGGACAAGTGTGTGAGTGTATGTGTCTATTTGTGATGAACACTGAGCTGGGCCAGATGGTGAGTAGGGGACTTGTGGGGTGGTTAAGAGGGTCTGGGCAACACCGCTGGGCAGACAGATGAGCTCTGTCAATACTTGGGGTTTCCACAACTGCACGTGTGCTTGTGAACCTGGACGCTGTCATATGTGTGCCTGCACTAGTGACATTCAGTCTTGCAAGGCCAAGAGGAGGAAGGGACTTGCCTGTCTGTGCTTATGTCTGGTGTGAGTCCTATTTGTAGGTGCTGTTGACGAAGTGCCTGCCCTGTGACCATCTGTGTGACTGGGCATGCCACTGTCCTCTGTGTGTGTGTCTCTGGGATACATGCCCAGCTTTCCTACTGGATGAACCTGAAAATGGGAAAGTGGCAGCTGCGTCCCTCAGCCTGGGCAGAGACCTCAGGACACCAGACTGGAGTCCAGTGGCTAAGCAGGAAGGAGTCCTGTGTCAGCTCTGCTGGAGGTGGCGTCCATGCTCTTAAAATCCCTTAACAGTGACAAAGTAAATAAGGATATTAATTAACCACCTCACTTTAGATCTTTACAATATAGCCATCTATATCTCAGCTAGCTGTGTCACCTAGCCTGTGTGTCTGATGCCGGCTGTCGGGGGCACAAGTGTCTGCATCTTCCCCAAACTCGGTGTGCATGGGGGTGTGGTGTGTATTCACAAGCAAACTCTTCATAATCTATGAAATGAAATGGTCACTTCAGGAAGTCAATCCTTCTCACCTTAATGTGGATGTTTAAACTAGGTCAGATAAACTTGTGTCTTAAAAGGGCCTATTTCTCTTTATTGACTGTAAGGACAATCCAAACAGTTCTGGTGTTGCTGTCTATACCGCAGATGTCTACAGCTAGGTAACATGAATTTCATCACAGATCCTTGCAGTATTCAGCTCCACGTACATGATGCTTAAACACCCTACTCAAACATCCACTTCAAACACCCTGCACTATACAGGTGCCTGAGCCATGGTAACATGCTTGCTTGGACACGAACAACCTGAGAACCTAAAGAAAATAAATATAGGGAATTCTTCTGTTACATACCTTCTAACAGAGTTCATATGATACAAGATAAATGGGAAGATTTAATACAGAATATATATTTCTATCGAATGTCTGATTTTTTTAGACTAATTTTTTCTAAACACATCTTACATTATCATTATTGAGGACTTCAATACTGCACTGTAGGTACCTATTTCTGTAAATTCTCAGCTGCATGCTGTCTGTACTCATGTAATTCACATCATTCGCATAAGTAGCATTAGACACAGAGGGCATTTCACAAATATGAATGATCAAATATATTCTGTAACATACCTGTAATTTCTATTTTGTAACTTTAGCAATGTAAACCAGAGATTCTCAGTTTTGGGTTGCCAAAAGCAACAAAGACATTGGGAAGAGTTATTTTTTAGAAATTACTTTTATTAAATTTGGTTTTTTTAACTTGTGTAAAACAACTTAATAGTTTCAAGAATGCTACTCATCTTCTGCGGAAAACATAGAGGCTCAGCCCTGCTAACTATTATTGGAGTTATAGATATATAAATTAAATGAATGCAAAAATGTTTTGAATATTACTGATGTTTAGCAAAACCTTTTCAAATAATTCACTGCTGATTAAAGAATTTGTCCTGGTCGACTTAGAAATGCACAAGAATTTAAGTTATCTGCTAGGGATAATTCTTTAAACTACCATTCTCTATTTAGGCAATATTTTCATTTTGAAGAAAAAACAAAAACAAAAACAACCAAGGCAAAAAACAGTTGAAAAGAGAGCTGTATCACATTACCTAATTATTAACTATGCAGATGACATACTAATTATTATTTTTAAGAGTTCTGAAAATGAGCTGCATCAGTCTTTCTGTTACTGTTTGGATACAGATTCTTAATATCACTGGCTTTCCCAGGTACATTAGCCTCTATGCTGTATTACTGTTTTTTACCAAATATCAGTGTAACTATTTCTTAATACTGATATATTTCCTCTCAATATGATTGACTGAGTGTTTCAACTAAGTGACAAAACTGCAAGGATGTACATGGTAATGACACAATGACTTTTTAAAAGCTATGCAGTCTCTATCTATTTTGATCACTTTGTTATAACCTCTGTGCTTTGAATAGTCCATTTGCCCAGAGTATTTGTCACTATCAAAGAAGCTATCTTCACCAAGAACCCCTTAGCCTGAAATACAAATATTTCGCTCTGTACCTGAAAAAGAAGATTAAAAAGTACTTTTCAGCTGCAAATTATCAGAAACCTAAAACCTTTTACATGATCCCTGCTTTATGCATTTTTTCCCGCTTACTTGACTTTTTTTCTCTCCTTATAAATAAAAAATTATGTCCCAGAACAAGTATAATATATTTTGGGTTTCACTGATTTCTTCATGGATCTTTTCTGTCTCTTGAAAATCCTTTTTAAATTATAAAAGCTTCAGTACCTGTGAAACATGGACATGGACACATGAAGGGGCAATTCCTTCCATCCAAAGAAGGTAAAAAGATAAGCAGTGGTGTCATAAGCATGCAAGTAAATGCAGAAGCAATGCTATCACAACTATGATATTCCTTTTTTCTCGTTTCTCCTTTCCTATGGACATTTAATTTTCTTAAAGTACTGGGTGAAAGACTATTATTAGTCAGATCATCCATATCTACGTTTGTTGACCTCTTTAAAGAGCTTCAAGAATTTTCCAGAGCAGGACTTCCCTTCAGAGAAGCTATGCTGGTTTTTCCCAAGTATAAGTCAAATTTGTCCAGGAGTTCACTAATCTTTACAAGCCTCTAGCTGCTTTGCTGTACACTTCAGGTTTTTCTTAAGATTAGTGTCACATTTGCCATCTTCAGGTTTTCAGTCATAAAGGGAATTTTAAGTGAAAGGTTCAAAACTATCTTCAGTCCTAGTGAATTCTTACTGTTTGTTCAGTCTTTTGTACCACCATGCTTCCACAAAACTTTGGTTTCAGACAGATTCTCTGCCAAGTCACACCCTAACCTCCCTGCTACCTCCCAAAAATACCATGCTTGAGAACCTCAACAGTTTCTTTTACACAAGAACTACTTAACCACTCAGAGAATTCATTTACATTCTTTGCAATGGCCTTATCTCCTCTGAGTGTTCCTGTAGGGCTCAGGAAACTTAACTACTGATTTCAGGCCTCAAGCAAAGAGCTGGACATAGCTATTCAGATAATTTTCCTGACTTTTGACTTTCCACTGTGTCTCTGCTGCCTGTAATTGGAAATGAATCCTTCCTAGAAGGATTTTGCAGGAGAATCAGGCAGCAAAGCTTTGCTAACAGTAAATAAAGTAAGATGTAAGTATGGAAGCAAAGTATAAGAAAGATATGGTCATACTGAAACAAATCCAGCAAAGGACCACAAAAATATCTAAGGGACTAGAGCACTGGTCATATGAGGAGAGTCTGTGAGTGCTGGGGCTGTTTAGATTGGAGAAAGGGGGGATTTTACCAATGTGCATACGTACCCGATGTCAGGGAATGAGGAAAACGGAGCCAGACTCTTCTCAGTAGTGCCCATTAATGGGACAAGAGACAACGGACACAAATTAAAACACATTAAATTCTGTCTGAACACAAAAAAAATCCCCATTTTTTTAACTGTGAGTGTGGTCAAATGCTGAATACAGGTTGCCCAGAGAGGCTGTTGAGTCTCCATCCTTGGAAAGATTCAAAACCCACCTGGACACAGTGCCAGGCATCCTACTCTAGATGACCCAGCTTGAGTAGCAGGTCTGGTCCAGGTGATCTCCAGATGTCCCTTCCAACCTGAGTAATTCTGTGATTCTAAAAAAAGTAAATTTTTTAATGTTTTCTTGCTGGTGCAGACCATAAATTTTGCTGTGTAGCTCTCCTTTCAAGTTAATAGAGTGCCTCTGATCTCTTTGGTATGAGTAACAGAAGTAGTTTAGCAGAAGCACAGCACTAAATTCAGGCTGCTTGGCATGCTGAGTTATTTCACTAGATGACTGTAGGCTGAAGGAGACCTAAATGAACGTTTGTGTCTTTGGTACGTTCATCTCTAACTAGTTAGTCTGAAATTATTACTACACAGTCACAGGTCTACTAAATACAAATGGAGATATAAGCTAGCAACAGTGCTGAAGCTGTGTTGAGCAAAGACCGGAGCACTAATGAATTAAACACTACCTTTTTCTTACAGAATATCTGAAATACTCATTTACGTTTATATGAGTTCTCTATCACTGCTTAAGATCTTATTATTGTGGGTACTGTTATTGCAGTTTAATCTTGTACTTTGTTAGTCACTCAAAACAAGCCTAGCAAATAACCCAAGGAATTCTACCTTAGTAAACTTTCAACAGACACCATTAAAAAAATTATATTATGGGAATTATGCTAAATTTCTTGTATCAACAACACCCAGAGTTCATTAACTTGCGTCAAGTAGCTCCTAGTATCAGGGCCAAGTTTCTCCCTGCTCCTTTTTCTCAAAAACTGAAGGAAAAAAAGCCAAACCATTGTTATGTTTAGGATTTTCAGAAGTTAGCATATTCTCACTTTTGTGTCATTTCTCTGACTTCCACAAACACATACTAGAGAAAACGTTGTACTGAAGGACAGCTTCTGTAGTGACCACACTCCTCTTTATCCCTAGAATCACAGGTTTGATGAGTTCTTATGATGATATATCTTAGTTAATTTTTCAGTCAGTCTTTGAGTCCATAACACTCTCTTTATCTCCCATTACACAACATATAACTGTATTTACCCATTGCTTTGACTTCCCGTAGCTAAGGGCAAGCTTACTTAAAACAAAACTGGTAAAATAAGGAAAATACTGCAATTTAAGTGCATTTTAAGAAGACACCTTTCCTCTTTGTGTCATGGACTATTTTTTCTTCTATACATTTCTGATGTTGTTAAATTTACATTCAGTTATATACATGAATAAATTGTTTTAAACTGTAATTATTATCAGTTTTAATGCATTTCAATAGGACTATTTTTAATCAATTTTTATGACTCAAGATTAATTTTAAACTTGAACTTAACAGAATCAATAGTTAGCAAGTTTCTTAATCTTTCACTGAGAAAATACTCTTTCCACCACTACCTCAAAGGTAATAAATATCACTATTATCAAGAACTGGATTATGAAGGTAGACCTTTCCTTCTAGAAGACTGTGGAAACATGAACACATCTCCTAGTTCACCGCATTCCTATAAAAATACATCCTTATCCATCTTTTTATCAAGTGTCAGGACTTCACTTAATGCTTAAGTATTTATTTTGTAACTCCTAATACTGGAATATTTAAAACATTATTTTATTTTCAAAGTAGCTGAATTACGTTTTTGTAAATTTTGTTTAATGAAATAAAAAAGATATATCAGATTTTTTAAAAAAATAAAGCATAAAACTGAATCAAATTCCCTTTCACTTCTTCTGCTTTCTTAGGATATATTGAAGAGAAGAGGTACATTTATTACCAGAAAATTTGGTTAACAATTTGTTACAATATACCCTTCAGGGAAATTATTTAATAAAGCCCCATGAATATGAAAGTCTTATATTTTTCTTCATTCTACTTTTAATTCTATATCACAGAACAAAATAAAGCAAATAAAGAAAACCAAACAAAACATTTTAAGCCTGCTGCAAAGGACTTAAACAATATTTGCAATATTCAGTCTTTGAAGCTGTTGACACTATTTGATGTTTAATATTCTCAAATAAATTAAAAATTTTTGGTTTATATTCCTCATCTGATATTCAGAAATAATGTCTACCTGCTGAAAAACACATTTTCAGATGTTTTAACAGGGTACAAGCATTCATCTTTTAGGAACATATTTCAGCACTCCTTTATATTCAAAGATGGGGAAATGAAATAATGAGTAATTATAAATGCTTTTAGCAGATGAGGAAAAAGATTTAGAATGTTTTTTACACAGTTGTGAAGACAAGATGATGAATTATCAGCAGGGTATTTTGCTCTATGAGAAAGCCTATTAAAAATTGGGAAATTAGCTAGAAGAAAAACACTGATTTTACATTCACTACTAAGCACAGCATTATCTTCTGCAAGTGATATCATCATTAAATTTCATATAATTTGTTTTTGGGATCTTTTTACCTTCTCAGGTATTTCTATGACAATTTTAATTTCTATTTTGAAAACAGTCAGGCAATGGATTGTTCTCCTATGACTATGCAGTAACAAGTGACATCTTTGAAACATTTTGGAATTTCTGTGTTTTGAGGTATTAGTGCCATAGAGAAAATTATGTCCTTTTTCAACTGAGCCTTAACTGTCTTTTCAGTTGAAAGAAGATGTATTAAACTGTTAGTGACACATGAAGCTTTAGTGTGACCAAGAGGTTTCACTTCAGCTAAAAGTGAATTCTGGAAAGCAACATTACTCAATTTGCTGTTATAATCAAATGATCTGTGTGAATGACCATGGGTAATGTGATGATACACATTGGTTGCTTCCACTGCAGTCTGGTTTTTCTTTTTCATGTTTCCACATTTCTTAACTGCAGAACATTCTCAAGCCTCATATTCCTAGACCCCACATTAAAATAATTTTTATTTTGTTTTGCCCTAGTTACATGCTGTCTTACAGATGACAGTCTATAATGAGCAATGAGAAACTACTTCTTCATAAGATGTAGCATGTTTGGGTGGCCATTACTATCTTTACTCATCCATATAAAACCTTGTGCCTGATCAGCCTTTACTGGGTCTCTGTTGATTTGCCAGAAATGTTTCCATAATCATCACAGCCACTACCATTTTCAGAGTAAAGATATAACCAATACAATCATATTAACAAAATTACAATGGTCATTAATGTAAGCATTTGTTAATTTCAATGTTAAATAGCTATTACTGTGCCTGTACTGCATACTTACCTGTTGATGTCTGGGCCTCAAAGTGTCCATATGGTAGGATAAAATAACTTTTAGGCACAACATGTTTGACTAGATGCAGTAATACATTCTGTAGTTTTTGCAGATAGACTAACTGCTAACTGCTTTTCAAACTTGTCTTCTGGCATTGCAGGTTTGCTGTAGTTATTTCTGTACAAAGTTTTTAAAAAACCCACAACAAACTAAAACCAACAAACTCTTGGTTTAAAGCTGCTATAAATATTATTGTTGTTTGACATCAGGTCCAGTACACAAGTCAGTCTGGAGAAATAAAACAGCCTTTAGCTAAGACAGATGAGAGCTGATCATTCAGAAATCCCCCTTGGGAATTAATGCCCTTACATTTTCTTTTACTGATTTCCAATTTTTTTTTTCACTGACCAGATTTCTCTGTATTAAAGCAGAAGTCTCATTGTAGGATGCAAGATAATTTTTTATAAACTCTCAATTCTCACCTCAAGTTCTCTGAAACTCACACTTAGTTCTCTAATCGTTGAAGTCCTGTTTCCACCAGCCAGCAGTCCTTCTGCAGTCTTCTCAAAACACTACAAAAAGAAAACACAGCAAAGTTCCTAAGGACAAGAGTCATTTATTTGTTGAGTGTTAAGCCTGAATAAAATTTTTCAGAAGCCTTTAATAAGGCTTCCTGGGAGAAATTCAAGATGGTGCTGACCATCTTGTTTCAAAACTCTATCCTGTAAATAGTACTCAAAGGTCCTTTGAAATAAAATTTATTAGTGACAATATATGGCAATCATTTATCCTGTATACCCTGTGAAGTAAGTTTAGTTTATTCCTGTGTTTAACACTCACTTACCTAGCTTGCAAATGCAAAAAACAGAAGCTTTGATTTGGTTCCCAGTTTTACATAGAAAGTCTCAAACATTCAAAATATTTATTTGAGTTATGGAATTCGCTCCAGGCTCAAGACAACCTGAAATGGAAACATCTTTCTCTTTTTTGAGCCTTGTGGTTAGTTTCTAGTCCTGTGATTCTGCATATATTTCTATCATCTAGAAAGCTGGCTTACACTGATTTTCTTCGTTCTGGGAACCCTGAGTGCCCATTCATACCTCTACACCATCTTCTCCTTTTTAGCAAAATCATTTGTCCCATAATGAACCAGAGGGATGAACATATTTGAGTTGACCACAACACTTGTTTTTGGTGTAGAATGGGGAAATATGAAATTTGGTCCTGAGGAAACTGTCAGAGGAAACAAAGCTTAGGTCCCTTCAGCAAGATTTCATTCCCTAAATAAAATCTTTGTGTGCATGTTATCTGTTTCAACCTTTCCCTTACTCGCGTGACACATACTTGAAACATTGGACAGTCCTTAAAACAGAGGGAAGGAGAAGGAAAATGGTTATCCTTAAAAGGCAGGTATCACTAGTGTTCATCTCAAGATGAACTCTTGTACTGTTTTTACTTCAATTTCTATATAGAAAATGTTGGATTTCATATTAAAATATCATATATAATTTGTATTTCACTTCAAATAGTGTGCCCTGGAGTAAAATTAATACTATGAAATCAAGATGAATAGATTTTAAGCTTTAGCTTAGTAAGCATAAATGAAATAAACACATTTCCTTTATGTTTAGGTAAGACTAATTTTTTATTAGTCTTTGTATGACTTACTGATACATACAACAGACTCAAGCAGATGTTACTAGTGTAGAAAAAAAATCACAGTTACATTTTGCATGTTGTTTCTTTTTTTACTAAATAGAAATTATTTTTCATTTCCAAACACTTCAAAAACTAATTCTGCTCTGTTCATTCAAGCAAAAAGCTTTATTAAAGAAACTGAACTAAGAATTTCACCTGCACTGAGACCAAGATTTTAGACATAAGGTCTACCTATTCTAACAACCCTGTCACTCAAGAGTAAAACATTTGGCTGAATTGGGAAAGAACCAAAATAGGTTCATGGCAAGGTAATGGAGAGGATCAAAGGCATGGGATTACTCCTGCAAAGAGAAGGACCACAAAGGATAGTGCTTCTTCTTGAAATTTAGGAAAAGGGATATTTTAGGTGGAGATGTGATAGGAAATGTATTTATGAAATGCTAGTGAAAATATGACTGAAGTCTGTAATATCATGAATGACATGAAGAGGATGGTTTGGGATTGATTGCTTACCCTTTTCATATGAGATGTAGGAGACTTCAGACAGTTAGTAGGAATCAAGAGCCAAAAGAGTCAAAGATAAATGGCCCTTATTGTATCAAGAAACTATGAAGGCCCTTGACTGAAGGTAGAGCAGATGGTAAAAGTTGACATGAGGTACAGTGAAACTGTATGAGTTCACAGAAATCTTATACATATTGCTAGTATATGAAATACTTATTATTATTAGATGTCTGCTATTGGCCACTTTTTATGGCAAGATTGAAATATACTTCTGATTTATGTTGGTCATATCTATGTTCTTATAACTTCTAATATAAGACGTTCTGTTATAATAAGTTCTGCAGGCACAATCAAATCCCCACCTGCTGACATTCAAGAATTTCCTTTAAATCATGTCACTGTAGCATTTCTGTTTCCTAAGCTTCATAGTAAGTCCTCCTTAACTGTGATTTGGGGTTATTCTTTAAAAGATCTCTATTCATATTTGCAATGAAATGCTAAGTTATGAAACCACTGCCATTATACACTGGCCATCATCTCACATCTACGCTTGGAAGCCATTCTTCCTCCTCCCATACTAGATGCACAGCTACTGTCTCAGGTCTTATTTGTTTTCAACACGATCAACAAGCTAAAGAGGTTTAGTCTCATTTTTTATGTACTCCTGAGCTATTTGGAGTGGATAGCAGAGCTCTACTGTCAGCAAAATATAAATCATTTGGACACTTTTCAGATGTTCTGGTCAACTTGCACCATGACTCTCACCTGACCCTGTGTCATCTCACCAGCTTTCCTTGCATCTGGACAAACACTGTAGGTCTTCATAACCTTTAGAGAAAGATTACCTGTTGAGTGATGCTTCTACCTTTCATGCCTGCAAAGGGATTGGGCAGAATCTTTCACTCTAAACATTTACTTCATTCTTCAAGAAGTTTTAAAGAGCAGCAACTATAGCTATGGGATTGTCACTGTTATGCTTGGAATGTTTTTGATGCCTTATAATGACTTCTCCAGGGACAAACTATTGTGAATGCTTTTCCTTTAGCACACTACTATCATATAAAAAGCCTACATCCTGCCTATGTATTATTATAATGTGGTGGTTATTAAAGCTGCTTTAGTGTTTCAGATCCAAGGCAGATTTTGTGACCTGGAGTTATTAGGTTTTCCCTCATTTATACTGATGATGCAGTGTAATTTTAGATGGAAACAGCAAATATTCTATTACTGATATTTACAATAAGCAGTAACTATGTGAAAGAAGATACTGCGTCACCTAAAGCATGGTCATAATCCATGCTTTTCATCATTTGTACAATACTTGTATACAAGAGTTTACTGTTCTAAACCATGCTATGCTTTCAATCTTGTAGTCCTGAGGGTGACATTGGAAAAGGCTTGTCAGATCTACAGGATTAGTGTTTTACTATTCATCACCTGGATAGCTTAGACCACTAGAATACTAATATGCACTCTGCTAGACCAAATTTTGTAGACACTCATAGACAATGTGATGCACATGAAAAGAGGAATCAGAACAGACAGTAATGAACACCATAGCAAACAGCTGCAGCTGCTGAGTAACAAACAGCCAAATATAACAAATTAATGTTCCGAATGCCACCAAACTCTTTCAAGAAGATTTGGGAGCTTAGTATCATCCCACAAAACCTAGTTACAAAGAATTTTGATGATGAAATGTCTTAATTGCTCCCACTGGGAATACATGGAATTGACCATGTTTGCCATGAAGCCCTTTTAGAAAGGAAGCAAAACAATAAACAATTTTGCACTGTGCTGAGTGACTGTGGATTCTGACTGGTTCTAATTCAGGAGTATGTCTGTTGCTGGATGAGCCATTTGTCTGAGCATCAGCAGTCACATGAAAGAGAAAATAAACAAGTGATACCTTGCCCTGCAACCAGGACATTTATAATGCCTAGCACACTGATTTGCTAAGCTGTGCCATATATTGTATTGGAAACATGTTTAATACTGCAGAGTTGAGCCATCATTCTCTCTGGTCAGAGAGAAAAATCTGAATTTGTGTGACAGTCATGAAAGTTGTACATTATATTCAGAAAACTGGCAGCAACATATCACTGTAAATTAACACTATATTTGCTAGCAGGCATTGAAAAGATCTGAAAACTGCATTGGCTTTGATAAGTACTAGAAAGGAATACAGCATTCGAAATTGGTTCACCACTTTCAGTGAGCCAGGTTTGGAGCTTCCATCCCTTTTAAATGGACTATGATTTCCAAATGCGTTTGATTCTATCAGAACAAATCTCCATTGAAAGCTAATCCTAAACTACATTCTATTTTAATTCCTATGGCTTTACCAGTTAATGAAACATATCAGGGCATGCATCTGAGCAGTGACCTACAGTTATATATACTGTAAAATTGTCAGCACATTTGCTGTTCTGTTTTGGATTGAGCCAGCTGACTTTTCTGGGCATTATCCAGACATGGCTTAGGAGGGAGCATGTGCCAGGGACTGTCTCCAATTGTCTATGTGGATGCAGACTCCTTGCTCTGCTCGGTGAGCGTGTTCAACTGTGTGCACACAAGCCATGCCATGCAACTTGGTCTCAAGGCAAGAGAATGGTCCTTAAATATTTCTTTCATTAATGTAGGCATACTCTATGTGGACAGAGCCCATTTTTACCACATAAATTTCCACCATCAGGAGTAAAGCGCAAGGTGTGTAGCTTATTAATGTTGATTTTCAAGGTAACTTTGACCTTTTCAGTCCTGAGCTAACTGGCATCTCTGTAGCAGAAGTAAAAGCATTTGCTCTTCCAAGTACCTGCATCTCAGTGTTACTTAGGACTCTGGTTTTTTGCTTTGACACTTCTCTTACAGTGTCTCCAAGAGTGTTGCCTACCCAATCCCATATTCCCTTCTCTACATGTTCTTATAAGATTAAGTTCTCCAACAAGTCATCAGACTTTTCAGGAACCTACTGCTGCATACCATACCTGGCTATTCAGTATAATCATTATGAGAATTCGTAACACACCAGCTAAGATTTTTTTGAATCCATATTTGTGTGTACTTGCCACTATGGTCCATACTGAACTAAAATGTTTTCTTCTGCCAAATATAGCCCTGATATACCTGTGCCATTGGCTATTTGATCCACTGTCGCTGTTGATACGTAGAAGGAAAATTAAAATAACAAATTGTTCTTACAGTTCTGAGATATAAATGGTGGCATTGACCATGGTCCCATGACAGTTCTTATAAGGCTGTTCCTTGGGAGAGTGACTAATCTCAAGTACAGAGGCTGGTCTTCCCCAACAAATCTATAAAAATTAAAACAGTACTTTTACAAGCCTGTCATTCCTCAGTACACAGTTTTAGAAAGCAATGGCCTGAGAGTCATGCCATCTGGTATACAAGACAATATGTTTATGGTATTATTGGAAAGTCAGTTCTAGTGGGATCTTCTTAATTTGGTGGTGGTCTTTTCAAATGTGATTGTAAAACCTCATGTGAACTCATTCCCAGTGGTATTATCAAGCAATCCGGACATGTACAAATCCAACACTAAGTGACCAAAATTAGGAAACTTTCAATTACCTTAGAATGTTAAAGGTAGTTTAACATTAATATGTACAGATGTTGTGGAAATCAACAAAAAATCCCAGTAAATACCATCTTCCTTTGAAAACCTATCCCTTTGTGAATAATAGAGAAGCCAAAATTCAGTATTAGTCCACACCTATATTTCCATAAATAGACAGTAACAGAGTGGAGGATTTTTTACCATGCTGTCTGCAAGGTTCTATGTGTTCTTATAAGATCAGACAAACTTATTCCCTATAGTCACAGCAAAGTGAAATTTTGTATGTTACAATGAGCTCTACTTGACAGTATATCCTGGGCTTGATGGTATTCTAGGTCCATTATCTTGTCATGCCCCATTCAGTAAGAAAAAATTCATGCCATATTTCTTTTGAGCTATTTTGAACACATTTTTTTCTTCACTATCTTTTTACATTCTTGAGAGAAAAAGACAAAAAAAAAAAAGAACTATATTCAATCTTACTATGTTCCTTCCTTGTCCTTTGAACTTGCTCTCATCCCAAACATATTAGCAAACACAGAAGTCCTGGTGCTGGCTAATCCTATACTTACCTGATGCACTACTTTCAACCCCACAATTGTGTTACCTGTTAAATTTTTAAAATTGTTTAAATTAGCTTATTTCCACTACTGTTTTTAGAGTTCTACCAGAATGATTTGTTTTCTTAGTGACTATGAAAATATCTATGTTTAAAAGGCTGTATGTTTTGTGCTCAGTGATCATCCTACTAGTGATATTCCTTAAGTTCAGGAAATTTATCTTCCCAGAGTGAGGAATGCTCCATCTCTATATGTGCTCATTTTGGTTGGATTAGAGTTAATTTTCCTCATAGTAGCTAGTATGCAGTTATGGTTTGGATTTGTGCTGAAAACAGTGTTCATAATACTGAGCTGAGTGTTTCTTATACACAGCCAAGGTCTTTTCTGTTTCTCACCCCACCAGTGAGCAGGGTGGGGGTGCACAAGAAGCTGGGAGGGGGCACAGCTAGGACACCTCACCCCAACTGACCCAAGGGATATCCCAAACCATATGACACCATGCTCATATAAAGCTGGGGGAAGAAGAAAGAAAGGGGCGACATTTGGAGTTACAGTGTTCGTCTTCCCAAGTAACCGTTACGTGTGATGGAGCCCTGCTTTCCTGGAGCTGGCTGAGCACCTGCCTGCCCATGGGAAGTAGTGAATGAATTCCTTGTTTTGCTTCGCTTGCACGTGCAGCTTTTGTTTTACTTATTAAAATGTCTTTATCTCAACCTACAAGTTTTCTCTCTTTTACTTTTCTGACTCTCTCCCCCATCCCACCAGAGGGGAGTGAGGGAGTGGCTGTGTGGGGCTTAGTTGCCAGCTGGGGTTAAACCACAACACCACAGTACTTAAATATTACTTGCAGTAAAAGCTCATTTCAACTTGCTCTTCTGATAGGAACTACTGTAAATATATATATTGAAATGTATATATAAATGTAAAAATATTGTGTATTTTTTCAAGTTAGTGTGCGTGTGTGTGAAAGAAAAAAAAACGGAAAAAGAATGAGCTTGAATGGCAAACTACAGCTAACATCATTTAAATACTACAAAAAATGAAATGTGAACCAGTGGCTGGAGGATTTGACTGGGATTTAAGAAACCCAGGCATCACTTCCAGCTCCTGTCAGTGATTCGTCATGTGACCTTCAATGGCCCAAGTGAATAGTAATCCACTAAGTTTGAAAAGTTAGCCTTAACCTTTATGCACTGCTGCATTGTTATCTTCAAATAACATATTTCAAAATAATGATATTTCACCAAATAATGTTGAGAATACCTTGCTAGTCACAGGTGAAACATGAATCTCTTCATAGTTAGTTACTGCTCCTTTGTCATTGTCCTTAGCTATGTAAAAAGTAAAATGTCCTTTGCATCTTGGGTGCATTAGAACCAGATCCATCAACTTGCAGTGAAAGTATTGCCTGGCTTGGAGAAGCTTCTGTCCATTCTAAAACAATAAATCTCATCTTTACATGATCTTTTTTTTAATTCCTGAACTGTTCTAGAAGTAGAATGTAATTCTTTCTTCTTCCACTGAATGTCTTAAAACTCCAGAACCATGCCTCCATTGGTTATCTAGCCAAACCTGTTTTTTCTGTGTACATGGGCACAGCTACAGCAAGGATAGTGGAGAATATCTGTGCCCATGTACATGGAGAACCTCAACCAGTGCCTGTGGAGGGTACTAATAAATGGTGATGTCTCTTACTTCGCTCAGCTGAGCCCAGGGCCCTCAGTCCTTGCCTAAGCTATGTTGTAGAGGGGGTGTCTTCAGGTCCTCTGGGCAGCCATGGCCCTGCTTGTACTGTGATCATTCTCCATTCTGTCTCATTTTCCCTGCAGAAGCAACCCTGCTCTTACTGTTCATGAAACTTCTAAATTGATTTCAAGGACATGCTACTGAAGTTGAGAGATGCTGGCTTAAATTTCCATGGAGATGACAAGAAATTCTTTGTATGGGATTTCAGGTGCCTAATGTAGGCATCCAGAGCTCTTGGAGATGCTCCAGGCTGTGTGAGCTATTCACATACCTCTGTCAAGTATGTCACAGGCTTTATGGAGGTGGATACCCTTCTGGAGAAGTAGCTGAGGAGTTGGTCACATAACTCAAATGGCGAAAGATGCTTATACTTAAGCAACTGAATCCCAGGGTATGTCTCTCTCACTTTTGGGTTAGAGGATCTAATCTATTGCTTTTCTAAAAATTGAGAGATGGCTTAGTTCATCAAAGAAGCAGCATAGGTGCCTGCTTCTGAGGATAGAGCTGTAAATTCTCTCTCAGCAGAGGCATAAAAGTACTAGCACTTAGTGTGATTGAAAGTATGTCCTTGTCTCCAGCCTATTTCTATGATCTTTCTTTGTTATCCGTAAAGAGATCTTGGAGAATGATCATTTAGACTCTAAGATCATTCTCCACGGCTTACTTCTCACTGTACTGTACACAGGTGCTTAAATTTTCATGTGCACTGTAGAGGAGAGATGAATCAGCAAGTCAGCCCTTCTGGATTCTCCCACAGCCACCTCGTGTTTCATTCTCACTAACTTTTCCTCTTTCAAGTAATTTAACAGACTCAGAATATGTGTTTTAGACACTCTTACTGCATAGAGGTACATAGCTATAGAAGATACCTTCTGGGGGAGTGAAATCCCATGTTTGTGAGGTACTTAGTGTTTGGTCTCTCCCACTTTGTCTTGGGTTTTATATTCTATTTCAGAAAAACAAAGGATTATAAAAATCCTCCAGGGTCATCAGCTGTCATCCATTGCTGCCACAGAAAACAAGGTTGGCCCCTTTCATAGGATGATGATGAAGCTCTATATAAATGCTATTTAAGATATTTCTACGGTTTTCTTGATTTAGTTTTATTTTTAAATCTTATGGCTTCTGGCAGGGTTCATTGCTTTCAATCATATGATTCAAAACTTTTCACTTCCACCTTCCATTTCAGTTTATATGAATTCTTCTTTGGTCTCCTTTAGTCTTTCAGCAACACTAACACTCTTTTCCCTTGCAGTTTATTTCCATTATGTATTTGTATAATAATAGTTATATTATTTCTAGCCTTTGCTGAAGGAAGTTAGGCAAGCTGACCTCTCCTAGGACCTAACTGCTCAAAGACCTATTCTTCTGAGCAGCCCCCAACCAGAATTTGTACTCAAGGGCTGAGCTGTGCTAAGCCACATTGTTCCACAGCAGTTATGCTCTTTCCACACCACAAACAGATCATACATGGCTCAGAGGCACTCATTCTTTCATAGCTATTACCCTGAAAGTGCTTGAAGTATCCATAGTGTCCAGACCCACCTCTACAGCATATTATTGAGCATTTTGCTGTCATCTTGTGCAAAATTAATGTATCCTGCACTAAAACCAGTGAATTTTGCTTTAGTAAGATGAAAATAAAATACAGTGCGTTTCTCCCATGATTGTTTCCTCTTTTTAGGGTAGTGCTTTCACTGTTCACTGTTAAGTACATCTAAGTTCCATTTTCTAGACTAAATTGTAGTTGACTACTGCTACAGCTACCATTGTCCAAAGAGTGCTAACCAATATCTATTTAAAAGCATTAAAATAAAATTAAAAACAATTTTTTTTTGTTTCTCAGTGATTTTTCCATATTTAAGTGGGAAATGTATCTGAACTTCATTAACCTCTGATGAAGATATTAAAAAATCCGAATAAGTGCACTATTTTCAGAATTTGATAACTTACACAAAGATTTTCAATTTATTTTGAGAACCAGACTAGGTGCGAGCTTTCCCTTACTTGCATTTTTTACAGCAACATTTTTACTTTCTTGACAATTTGATTCCTTGATTTTATGATTGATATTTTTATTATCTTTTTTTTTTCTGAACCAAACACTTCTTCACGTAAAGTAATGTAATCCATTTGGTTATTTCTGAGATAATCTATCTTTAGTGAGAAGAGACAATGGGAGGAACAGAAATCCTGTGCTTACATATGTTAAAAGTGTGCCAGACAGTCATTGAATTAAGCAATGACTTATTAAAAATTA
This sequence comes from Phalacrocorax aristotelis, assembly GCF_949628215.1. Classification (NCBI taxonomy): domain Eukaryota; kingdom Metazoa; phylum Chordata; class Aves; order Suliformes; family Phalacrocoracidae; genus Phalacrocorax; species Phalacrocorax aristotelis. The sequence goes on along the minus strand of NC_134278.1, from coordinate 24,019,979 downwards.
AGCGTTAACTGAGTGTTAAAATAAATGTGATAGAACAGAAAGAACTGTTGTAAGGAAGTATAAGCAGCAAACAGAATAATGATAGTTGCATACCCCTGTGGTATCAAAACCTACAACAAAAATAAAACCTTTAGAAACTATGTGTGTGAATAAATCTAATTAGTAAGAAGTCTCAAATGAAATCGGACATAGTACTTTCATATTTCTTATCTGTACAATACAAAGGCACATTAGGTCATTGCTGCATTGAAATTTCTGTGCAAATATCCTTGGCATAGGGAGTCCTTGTTGAGTTTATGGAGAAAACATGCAAGAGAAGTGTGCTGGGGAGTAAATGTTTAGGCTATACCACTGCGACTGGAGGTAAATTAATGAGTTTCAGTGTGGACTCAGCCATATTCACTTGTGTTCCATGTAGGAATGAAATTTTACTTGTTTGTTTATAACTGTATTTTGATGTTCTGGTTGCAAGTCTGCGATACATATCTCTAAATGCACCCAAGATGTATGTGTGTGAATATTAAAAAAGCCTTTAGCAGTTCTTTCCGTTGGTGTGACTGGGAGATCATATTTCATACCTGAAAAAAACCTACCACGATCTTTTAAAAAGAAAAGCTGAAATTAAACATAATTGGATTGAAGAATCTGTACACAGACAGAAAGCTCAAACATGGTTTATCTGTAATATCTTTACATTTTAATTATTATTTTAAAAGCTTAATTGGTAAGTATAAAACTAATTTTCCATAAAAATCAGATATTAAAACCAGCTCTAGATGAGCACTACTGAAACTGGTGACAGTATGAACAGGAAAACAAATTCTCACTATCAAAACACTCCACTTGTTCATTCTCAAGAAGATGATTTGAGAATACATTTTATAAAATATGTAGTATATAATATTTTTTAAAATGTATTTACCACTGATACAAAATTTTCTGTCGTATCTATTTGACAAGATGTATAATCTTTTAATTCTTGGCAAATGCCTGAACATGGAAATTTGAAAATGCACAACTATAACTTAAAATTGATCACTGAGTACAGGCTACTGTAAGTGGCACAATTTAAATGCCACATGTACAGTGCAGTGCTAGATAATTTGTTTGGTATAAAAAAATTACTAATAATTATTTATTTTCTCAATTTTTCTTTATACAGATGAGTGGACTTCAATCCTGTTTTGTTCATTTACGCACTGAACATCATAACTCTTTTTTTTGTAAGAAATTATTTCTCATGCATAACGACATGACAAGAACAAAGGGCCCAATAAAGGATTTTCCCTGGAGATCTGCAGTTGTATTATTTTGTCTGTGAACCTGTACCACAGAAAAAGATCCTTTCAAAGAGATCCATGGCTTTTTGTACAACCCCTGTGGTCTCGGAATGGAATTTGTGATGTTTTTCAGCAAAATATTTCACATTCTTCCTTTTAAATAACATGGTTTGAAAAATTCTGCATGAATGGATACTCATGAAAGTTTATGATATAAAATGTCCATTGATCATTTTAAAAGAACAAAAAAATAAAATTCTCAGTTGAACTCCAGCTTTTCTACTGTGTTTTCTTCCTTGAAACTTTTGTATACTTATTTTCCAACTTTATGGAAATTGTGTGGGTTGGTGTAATGTTTTTTCTTGCTATACTACGTACATATTTCTTTTTGTCTCAAGAATTTTTTTCTTTTGTTTTGAAAATTTATTTTAGTTTAATTAGTAGGTTCAGGCTCTTGGGATCTTGGATTAATTTTTTTTTTAAAAGAAGTTCTCCTGCATGCTGGTTAAGATATTGGAAAATTTGAAAATTAACCTGTATTCTGCAGAATTCAATTCTGTCTTCTGCACTTGCAAATATTCTTGCCCTTTTCCAGTGCATTTGAAAAAGTATATGTAAATGTATTTTGGTTTTGATTTTAAAATTATATTTTCTGTTAAATTTGATATCAAGTCTTATGGCAGGCTTATATGATGATTCTAAAGTTTCACTTATTTTTCTTCTTAAAATGAAGGCCACTCTTCCTCTCCTCATTTCACTTAGGTTCTTTTGTGGCTTCAAAATACATGAAATGTGAGTGATTATTTCTTCATATTCCATCCCCTCTATTGGATGCAGAGGGCAACATTGCCACTGAGGATGAGGGAAACGCTGAGGTACTAAATTCCTCTTTGCCTCAGTCTTTAACTGCCAGACCAGTTATCCAAGGTGTATTCAGACCCCTAAGCTGGAAAGGAGGCACAGGGAGCAGAATAAACCCACCGTAATCCAGGATGAAGCCATTTACAACCTGCTGCTCCACCTGGACACTCACAAGACTATGGGGCCGGATGGGGTCTACCCAAGAGTACTGAGGGAGCTGGTGGAGGAGTCACCAAGCCACTCTCCATCATTTACCAGCAGTCCGGGTTAACAGGGAACGTCCCAGGTGACTGGAAGCTTGCTGTTGTGACACCCATCTACAAGAAGGACTAAGGAGCTACAGGCCTGTCAGCCTGACCTCAGTACCAGGGAAGATTATAGAGCGGTTCATCTTCAATGAACTCACTGGGCTGTAGGGGAACAGACAGGGATCGCCGACTGGAAGATCACGGGATGTGACGGAAAGATAGACTCCTCCCCATAGGAGTGGCAGGAACAGGAAGCGCAAGAGCTATATAAGCGTGTGACGCAGTTAAATAAACGGATATTTTGTGTCCATCATATTGATGTCTGTGCATCACTGCCCCCAGGGTGGGTAGAGCCCTGTGTCCCGGAGATATGCGGCCCAAGATAAGTTCTCCCATAGAAGCGTACGGCAACACTGGGCAAATGCAGGACAACCAGGGAATCAGGCCCAGGCAGGATGAGTTCATGAAAGGCAGGTTGTACCTGATGAACTTGATCTCCTTCTATCATCAGGTGACCCTTCTAGTGGATGACAGAAAGGCTGTGGATGTTGCCTACCTGGACTTCAGCAAATACTTTGCACCATTTCCCACAGCATCCTCCTAGAGAAGATGGCAGCTCATGCCTTGGACAGATATAGTCTCTGCTGGGTTAAAAACTGGCTGGATGGACAGGCTCAAAGTGTTGTGTGACTGGAGTTAAATCCAGTTGTCAGCCAGTCACAAGTGGTGTTTCCCAGGGCTCAGTGTTGGGCCAGCCTTGTTCAATATCTTTATAAAAGATCTGGATGAGGGGATCGAGTGCACCCTCAGTAAGTTTGCAGATGACATCAAGTTGGGTGAGAGTGTTGATCTATTTGAGGGTAGGAAGGCTTTACAGAGGGATCTTGAAAAGCTGGATTGATGGGCTGAGGCCAATTGTATGAGGTTCAACAAGGCTAAGTACCAGGTCCTGCACTTTAGTCACAACAACCCCAGGCAATGGTACAGGATTGGGGAGGAGTGGCTGGAAAGCTGCCCAGCAGAGAAGGACCTGGGGGTGCTGGTTGACAGTCACCTGAACATGAGCCAGCAGCGTGCCCAGGTGGCCAAGAAGGCCAACAGCATTCTGGCTAGTATTAGGAATAGTGTGGCCAGATCTTAGAGGATGATCTTAGAGGTCTTTTCCAACCTTAATGGTTCTACGATTCTAAAATTTTGATTTTTGTTTTATTTTGTCCTACTTATTGTAGTCCATCATAAAAATGTGGGGAGGTTGAGGGAACTGGGATTGTTTAGTCTGGAGAATAGGACGCTGATGGGAGACCTTATCACTCTCTACACCTATCTGAAAGGAGGTTGGGGGTTAGCCTCTTTTCCCAGGTAACAAGTGATGGAACGAGAGGGAATGGCCTCATGTTGCACTGGGGAAGGTTTAAACTGGACACTAGGAGCAATTTCTTCACTGAAAGAATTATCACTTCACTGAAAGAATTATCAAGCACTGGAAGAGGCTGCCTAGGGAAGTGGTTGAGTCACCAACTCTGGAGGTATTTAAAAGTGTTTAGGGACATGGTGTAGTGGTGAACTTGGCAGCGTTAAGTTTGTGGTTGGGGTCTATGATCTTAAAGGTCTTTTTCATCCTAAATGATTCTATGATGAAACAGTGGCAGACGGAACTGTCTTCCATGAATTTATTTAATCCCCCTTGAATCCATATATATTATTCATTTCCTTAGGTTCCTGAGACAGTGACTTTCACAATTTGAATGTGGAAAAGGGGGAGAACTTATTACTTGGTTTTAAACTTCCTACCCACTCATTTCACTGGATGCCCCATAGCTTGTATAGACATGTCATATTTTCCCTCACATCTTTGCCAAGCTACGTTGAGTAACTCTAGTGCTACACCATCTTTCTTGACATTTCTGACCATTCTTAGTACTCTTATTTAATTTCTCTTCCCCTTTTGCAAAGTGAGAACTGAACTACGCAAAATATTGCATGTGTGAGTGCATTAAGGGTTGATGCACTGGTTTAATGATGTTTTCTCTTTCATGTCTCACCTTTGACCAGGTCAAGAGAGTAATTTGGTCTCTGTGCCAGTTTTAAAACAGCTATGTTTTAAGGCAATCAACAGGGGAGTCTGATACAACATGTTTCCTTGTGGTAGCACAAACATTTGAACTGACATTCACCAGTTTATTTCATATATGTCATAAATTAGCTGGATAAAGTTCACAGTTACCTTCTTACAGTCACATGTGGGTGTATTAGATAGCTGGCACTTTTTTGCCTATAAGTATTATGAATAGCAGCAGACTCCGTGACAACTGGCAGTATTGCCTTTGAATTCCTAAATTTCTAGGAGAAAATGTTTCAACCTCTCTTGAACTTGTATCTCCATTGGTAGAGTGGACAGGTCTTCATAATGAATATTTTTTTATACTTTGTAATTTTACTCTTTATTCTTATTTGTAATATATAACATATATATCCCACAGAATATTCTGCATATATTTAATATTTTAAAATATATATAATATTATACTATCATACAGCTATAATTATAGGTATTAATGTATACAAAAGTATAAAATTTTTAACATTTTGGAGTTGATATGTCTGACCATAACATACATTATAAGAAGATATATTTTTAACAGTAAAACAAAATCCAGATGTGTCAGTTTTTCACAGCTACAGTGGTTTTGCTTAATCAGTTTACAAGGGTCTGTACTAAGCAGCAGTTACTATGGAAACCTGAAAAGATTGGAACTCAAATAAATGGGGTTTTTTTTGATTCAGCAATGTATGATGCCGAAGACTGATATTCAAAGTGACAAACCTGATGTCTAGTGATCAAAAGAACCATCTAAATTTAAGAAAAAGCAACTGGAAAAAAGATAATCTTCTCTTCACCCTCTCTCCCTGCCCTCAAAAAGCAGGACTAAAGGAATAAATGAATAGCCATCTTATGGGGAGGAATAATATTGTGCTTTCAGTAAGGAAAAGCAAATTGCGAACAAAATCCCATAAGTTATTTTAACATTAGGTAGCTCTGAGAAAGGAAATGTTCAGTGTGCAAAATGTGGACAGAACGCTTGGAGAAGAGTTACAATGACAGTAGGTTATGAAGGGAGAAAGACTTTAATGTGTCTATGTTCACTAACATAGATACTAAAATAGCTTGTCTTTTACTGCCAGATGTTCACTAATGGCACTTGACTCCATGGGTCTATTTCAGTTGACAATGAGTATGCAGCTGCTTGATTTCTTCCATGATTAGCTAAGGCTGAGTTTTAAAAAGGGATGTCTGTCTGAAACACCACCCAGATAGAAAGAAATAGTAATGGCAGGCTGCAGTGAAGGCACAAGGTAATTTGAAGAAGTGACACAGGCTCACTTGACTGAAGGAGCAGAATGATATTATTACCTAGATGTGTCACCTAGGATTCTTTTATGCCTTTCATTACTTTGTGTGCTTGAACAGCACTGTTGCAATATGTAAAAAGGTGTACTTTCAAAATAAAATAAACCAAACCAAGCTTATGAAATCTATTTTATTCCTTTATCTAGTAAGATTCTGGAGTTTTGAGCTTCCTATATATTTTCATTTTCTATTGTTCTTCTTTAGAAATAAACAATATTGCCCACTTTCTCCTATGTAAGACAAACTCTTGTTGAACAGAAAAAAAAATAATGAAGCAACTTTAATTCTTCTACCTCTAAAGGAAAATGTTGGGGATTCTACTTTCCTAAACCATAAATATCAGAAATCCCCTAGGAAAATTTGAGAGGATTATCTAGCATGTATAAAAAGTTTCCAAAGCTACATGAGTTTTATAATAATTTCATAAAGATTTAACCCCTAGGATCCCAGGTACAAAGTGCTGTTTCATAATTGTTCAATTTATAACTCAGTTGGTGTAGATCTTCAGCATCCTTTTGGCACTTGAATTCTTTTTTCTGCTGATAATTTTGCAGCTCTGTAATGAGTTACCCTTTTTGCTTTGGACTAATGGATCACTGCCTGGGGCATTGTTTTAATTATTTAAGGTCTAAACATTAAGACGTAATTGCTTTATTCTGATCCTTCACCAGAAATGGTCTCTCTCTCTTTTTCTTCTCTATTTTATTATGTTAAATCTTTCCAGTTGGGAATACAGTTTTCCAAAGTAAAAGCAAAAACATGTTCAGAAAAACAAAGAGGAAAACTAATGTTTATGACTTATTATTTTATTAATCACTCATCATTTTGTTGCAAATAACCCTGAAAAGGCACATTTGTTTATGTGGATACTAGAGTGAGGAATGTTAAAAAGAAGAATCTTACCCGCTGACTTTAATATATCATTTCAAAACTATAAAGGTGACTCCTTGAAGTCTGTCTTGTTTGACAGGTGAGAGAGATAGTTTAGGAAACTTTCACCTCTCAATTGTGTATGAAATTAAATTTACTTTCAAATTAATCTTCGCAGGTACTATATCCATTACCTGCCATCATTATCTATTTAGCATTCTTGTAACTTTGACATGAGGAACAATCCTACTTCATAATCCATCATTGTTGGGACAAAATCTTCAGCTTTGGAGACAAAGACTGAAGATCTAATCCCTTGAGGTCCCGTTTTACACTATTTTGTACTTTATCTTTTAAATGCTCATTTCCATATCATTTCATCTGAACAAGCCAGGATTTAAGGTGGTAATCTGCCAAGAAGTGACATCAGGAACTGATTTATACACACTGTAGACCACATCCAGTATACTTAACATGTTTATTAGTCTGTCCTATTGTGATAAAAAAACCAAACATTTGCTTTATTGTATCTTGTAATCCACCTTCAATGGCTCATCATCCATGCACTATTAAAACTTCCTATCTTGTCTATTGTAAGTAGCAGGTAGGAGGGAAAATGTGTGAATGTGAAAAGAAAAAGGGGTATTCTTTATAAAACTGATCCCTTATCACCTCACTGTAAACTTTGACTTATATACCTTGTTTATAACAACATAAATCATTGAAAAACACCAGAGGTACAATTCCCATTGCTTGCAATTTATTAATTCAGCTAAATAAGTGTCCTGGTTTCAGCTAAAATAGTGTTAATTTTCTTCCTAGTATCTGCTATAGTGCTGTGTTTTGGATTTAGTATGAGAGTAATGTTGATAATGCACTGATGTTTAAGTTGTTGCTAAGTAGTGCTTATATTAAGTCAAGGACTTTTCAGCTTGCCGTGCTCTGCCAGGTGCACAGGAAGCTGGGAGGGGGCACAGTCAAGACAACTGACCCCAGCTGACCAAAGGGATATTCCATATTATATGACGTCATGCTCAGTATGTAATCTGGAGGGAGCTGGCTGGGGGGAATGATTGCTGCTCAGGGACCAGCTGCGGGTCAGTCGGCAGGTGGTGAGTGGTTGCATCACTTGTTTTTCCTGGGTTCTGTTTCTTTCTTTTCCTTGTTTTTTTTTTTTCTTTTCCATTACAAATAATGCTGTCCATCAGCACTGGTTAAATACTTTTAGAAATAAATCTAAGCAGAGGGAAAAATTATTTTTCTTTCTCCAGTTGCAAATATTCCTTTCTAAAAGAAGTGATCTGAAAAATATGTATGTGTTACTAAAACAAGAAAAACATGTCATGTTATTAGACTGTTAATTTGGTAATGTTTCTTATTAGAATGAGATAATATTTCTTAAAAAGTGTTTTCTGATTAATTTTGTTCTTGAATGATGATAGAATTTTTCACATTTTTAAATCAAAAACAGTACTGACTTTTGCCAAACTTTTGGCATATGTGTCATCAAAGTAATATTCTTAGGCATTAACTAAAGCAGAACACGAAAGCTTTATTTCTTAAGATGATGAGCTGAAGAATTAAGAAGTTGTCAGTACTTCCAGAATATTATTTTGAATAAGATCATAAAATCTTTTTACCTGAATCAGTAGAAACAATGTAAAAGTCCATGAATTCGTAAGAAATTAAAATTTCTCTTAAAGAAAAGTTTACTTACTAAATATCTTTTAATAAATATTTAATTTTAGTTGGTAAAGATGAAATAGCAGAACTATGAGAATATTTAAACATATGACCAAAAAGCATGCTCATTACAAATGTTTTAAATAAAATTAACCATTCCATTGTATCAAATTGTTATACGATTATAGAAATCAAACATTTTTATGATGGACTACAGTAAGTAGGACAAAATAAAACAAAAATCAAAATTTTAGAATCATAGAATCATTAAGGTTGGAAAAGACCTCTAAGATCATCACATCTAACCATCAACCCAACACCACCATGCTTCCTAAACCACAGCCTGAAATGCCACATCTACACATGTTTTTTAACACCTCCAGGGATGGTGACTCCACCACCTCTCTGGGCAGCCTCTTCCAATGTCTGCCCACTCATTCAGTAAAGACATTTTTACTAATATCAAATCTAAACCTCCCCTGATGCAGCTTGAGGCCATTTCCTCTTGTTCTATTGATAGTGACCAGGGAGAAGAGACCAACACCCACCTCACTACAACCTCCTTTCAGGTAGTTGTAGAGAGCGATAAGGTCTCCCCTCAGCCTCCTCTTCTCCAGGCTAAACAATCCCAAACACCACTTGTGACTGGCTGACAACTGGATTTAACTCCAATCACCACAACACTTTCAGCCTGGACATCCAGACAGTTGTTTACCCAGCAGAGAGTACACTCATTCAAGCAATGAGAAGCCAGTTTTTCTAGGAGAATGTTGTGGGAAATGGTGTCAAAGTATTTGCTAAAGTCCAGGTAGACATCATCCATTGATATCGTGGTCCAGGTGCAAACTCTACTTCTCACAAAATCTCTGAGGAAGATCTATTCTGTTTATACTCTATTTTTATATTCTTTACTACATTTTTATTGTTTACTGAAGTTGATGAGATGCTAGAGTTACTAAGCTGAATGCACCTTTAGTTTGAATGAGTAATGAGGCCATTTTAGTGGGTGTTACTAAACTCGTGCTAAGTAGGATTTCCTGTAATCCCAACTTTGATCATTAATTTCATCAGGTCATCAGTTTCTTACTGTGCTGACTATATCTGTTATTGACAGGCACACACTGGATGGTTAGGTGGTTAAAGGTTCATTTCCATGAACTCAAAGGAGCCCAGAGGCCCCAGGGCAGGCAAGTGTGCCTGAATACCCCACTCAGAGATGCAACCCCCACCCCAGGTCCCTCCAGAGCTATTCCTGGTGATTCTCAGCCCGAGGGGTCAGGGGAGACCCCAACCAGGAGTCAGCTGTGGCACCTCACAGGGCACCTCATAGATTGAGGGGTGTCCCTGACTAAGGGTATGGGGATTATCATGGGGTTCAGAGGAGGAGCATTGGGGCACTGTGCAAGACTTACTATTGGGTGTTCAGAAGAGGAATGAAAATTGGGAAATGGGAGGGATTAAGGTGGTTTGGATAGGAACAACCATGGGAAAACAGAGGTAAAGGGATAAAAGGGCAAGCTGATGATCAGCACACTGGATCAGTAAAGCGTGGCTTGTGTCCTGATTAAACACCATTTTTAACTCTTTTCCTGGGTAAGGGACTCCTTATTCTGTGTGCACATTTATATATGGGGGTCTGCCCAAACTGCCAGCGCTTGAAGTGGGACCTCAGGCCATAGATGCTTCTTCATGCAAGCCTAAAAATCAGATATTTTAGGTAGGAAACTGAATAACAATGTCCCTGAACTTAAGTGAGATAAAGACAATTCCACATAATTCCTGCAACCAGCATGAAGCAGATGATTCAGGAACTGCAGCTTCAAACCATCTTGACATTACTTTGCCTGTGGCTTCAACACTTCCTGACTTTAGATATAGTTTCCACCTTTTTTTTCCCCTCTTCTGCACATGTTATTAGCAGAACTAATGAAAAAGTTTAATTCAAATTTCAATAACATTCTGGTCTACCAGACAAAATTATATTGAAGTCCTAATCATCCAAACACTTTCATTCATTCCCTTTTGGATTGAAATCAACCTCTAGGCTGTTTGGAGAGTATTTTAAATGAATGCCAAATTAGGAAAAAAGGCAAAAAGTCTGAAGGCCAAAAAATGTCCTTTTTTGTTCATTAAAACCATTAAAAAATAAAACCACATCTAGAATCCCAAATTTCCCTATGTGGTCATAAAATGGTACACCTTCTAAGTAACAATGTAAATTTAGCATTTATTCTGCTGCATTTCTTGTTCTTCATCTGTGGAACACAAATTACTTCTATGGGTTATTCCCTATAACTCTATAAAGAAATTGCAGTGAAATAAATGTATTCTTCAGTTAGACCAATTTGACTTACAAAATTATCAAATAAAGAGAATACAAGTCATGACTTAAAAATAATAAACATATTAAAAGGACATAGAGAAATATATAGAAAGGATCACCTATATTCAACATATTTAATTACCTTTCTACTGCTTAGTATTTTTTCCTTTAAGCAATTTTAACAAAAGCCAAATAGGAAAAGCATCAAAAGTAATCTGTGTCAACACATTAAGCGTCAGCTAAGTGAATAGAAATCAGATTTTTTTGGAAGCATGTTGCCACACTATTAGATGTATTAATAATGGAACTTGCCCTATCATATTTTCATATTTTTATACATGCTAATATCATGAAATAGAAATGTGACTTTTGTCAGTCACACCGATTTTCAGACTGGCATAATACATGCAAGGAAGTTAACTGGGATTCCTCGAGCTGGACAAAAAAGCTGATAGTGAACATGTAATGTCATAAATGGCTTAACAGATCATATTTCCCTTTTTTATCTTCTATGAGGAATCATTGAATCAGAATCAAATTCATTTCACTCTTGAAAGAAAATATTTTTATTTACAACACTAAAGTGAATGAAATAATAGATACACTATTTAGAAGAGGTTCATAGTGTAATCAGAATCTATCAGTTCATATTACAAGCAGTATAATCAGATCACTAATGTACTGAGCTTGTTTAAGCATTAACCTCTGCATACTTTTTTTTTCCAATTAAAATGAACAGCGACATGTTGCCTGCATCATTAATTTGTTAGACAGTTAACTATATTTCAAAAACTATGACCAGGTACAATTAAACAAAGACTTTTCATTCAATTTATAATTGTAATGGCAGGTCAAGGATTCCATTAAAAAAATTGAAAGATGAGCATATCTGAGTATCTTTTCATACCATGTTGGAATGCTTTCTGAATAAAGGTGTGCAGGAGAACTGAAGGAAAGAAGAGCAGAAGAATGGGGAGTTTATATAAAAGAAGAAAATTAATTTTCTATTTTTGAAACCTATAGGGATACCAAATTCCAAGACCTGTTTCCTCTCTGTTAATGAGATTCAGAGTTACTGCAAGTAACAAAAAATTCCAAATATGATCTTTAGCAAAGTCTTGCCAGTTCTCTAACTTTAGTACTTCACACTAAAGGAAATCCTGAATCAAGCTAGGCTTAGGATATCAAGCTTCTGAGCAGTTCTAATTTTGTGAGTTAAATTTAATTTCTAATGAACTAAATTAAAACACAGATCCTAAAACCAAGACTCAGATCTTCAAAATCCCACTTTTTGCAACAGGGAAGGACCCAAATTCTGTAGTCCTCTTGTCCTTCATCATTAAGGTCCCCCATGAACCCGAAGTTTTACTGTCTTTGTACCTGAAGCATCTCAAGCCATGATATAATGATACATGGGACTTCAGCAGCAAAACAGCCTTGCAGAGTGCCATTCACCTGCCTCCTGTAAAGACTAGTCATTTGTTCCCACACAGCCTATTGCCCCTTTATATATGAAAACAAGATCAGTTCCTTGAGGTGACTTCCAGTGTGGTTTCAGTATCATATTGACACAACTGAGAAAATGGTATGTTGCATTATAGTTGTGAAAGCCTGCCCATGATCAGGCAGCTTTGCTGCTGAATTCTCCAAACCATCAAGGTGTATTCACAGGTTTTACAGGCTGTTCAGCAGGAGTTCGTGACTAAAGCTGGATGGAGTGACTCTGTCATTCCCCACCCTAGTGGCCAGAGTGGCTACTGGACTGCATAATTGGTTCTGACCCTTATGCCAAAAACTGGACGTGTATTTTGCACAAACACCTGTTCACACAAAACTTGTAATCAGACTGTGGAACAAAAATTAAACCATCTTTCCCAGTCTTTCAGAGGATTACTGTAGCTACTAGACACTGCTATGTTCAGCCTTGTCCTTCTCTGGTCAAATTATTTTTCATTTCTTTTATACAAAGTAGAAGAAATTTAGTCCTATATAATTTCTACAGTATGTAACTTAAAGAGAAAAAAACTTTCAAGAAAGTGAGACTGTGTTTTTCCAGTCTCACCAGAAGGCAGAATTATCAGCAGATCTTCTACATCACAGGTAAGTGCTCTATCTACTACTTCATTGTTTAAAATTTTAACACTATCTCCATTAAAAAAATACATATATAACTTAGCACACTAGTTATACCAAACAGACCTTTAGTGCCCACTTAGAGTTTTCTTCAATTTGAATCTCAGTGTCTTCTAAAATCATATTACAACAAATCAGTATTCAAGGAGCAAGATATACATTTATGCCTGTGCAGACTCCCAACACTGTAAACATATTTCTGAGGCAACCAATTTCTCCCATGCAGTTTAGACATTTAATTAAGGTCTTGAATTCCACTATGGGGGATCTGCTACCTAAAAATTAATCTTTGCAGCATTCATCACTGCAACCTTTGATTTTTGGATGCAGGCAGAAAACATTAAGTATTTGAGCAAATATGTGGCTAAGTATCTAAGATACTTGGCAGTATGTAGTTATGCACTAGGTCAAAATTCCTACTAGCTACAGGAAAAGCTGCACTCTTTTCTAGAAGGTCTTTTTGTTTTCTTTTTTTTTTTTATATTTGTCTCTTTTGGTTTGTTTTTTTTTTCTGTTCTCCTATGTCCTGTAGAAATACTTAACTCTACAAAATTTTGGAACAAGTATCCTTAAAAAGAAAAAAAGGAAACCCTTGCAGCTGATTTCTACTTTTCTACTTTTTCTTCACACTAGAAGCATTTTTGGAAGTCAAATGCATTGCAAAGTAATCTTTCACAAAGCTATGAACCTAAGTTTTCTGTACACATTTTCTGCTAGTTAGTACTTTGCAGAACTATTCCCAGTAGTGTAAATCCTGATTACTATAGTTTGCCCATTAGATAGTTAATAGCCTGCCTGTTAGAAGGCATCATAGTATTGCTCTGTTAATATTCTCAATAATCTCGTCACACTTGTATTCACATAGATTACAAAAACATCACATGAAGAATTTAGTTACTAATGAATAAAGTTGCATACCAACACTTTTTTTTCTGTCTTTAAGCACATGAGCATTAACATGGGGGGAAAGTGTAAAATAAAGAAAAGACGACAACAAAACAATAACAAAATGATAGCAGAATTGAAAGAGCAAGGTGCTGTTGGAATTTACAACAGCAGAGTGGAGAATTAAGGCATCACACTGCAGAAGTATAGGTATGGTAGTGTCAGGGAGAAGCAAGGACAGACTGTTCCTCAAAGGAAGATCAACTGGGAGCAAAGGATCACAAGGAGGCAGGCAGGAGCACTATCCTCACCACCAAAGGATGCAGTCCCACAACACTTGAGCAAAGGCAGTATGTCCAGAGAGAGTAACCTGAGTTAGACACAGTTCAGTAATAGCCAGCGGAGCCTGTAGTGGTAAGGTAGGTCTGAGATCAAGCTGGGAAGTCAAATCAGCTCATCAGAATTGCAAAATCAATAAGGTACCTGGCCACACACAGTCAGTAGGTCAGAGAAAGAGAGGGTAACAGTCTGAGCTTAATAGCACCTCTTAAGGGAGGCGGGGAGACCCTAAACAAGGCTTATCACAGCTCTCTCACACAGCTGTGTCCACCACACTCTGATCCCAGGTTACACAACTGTATTGTATCAAGCTGAGCTTGAGTGCAGAGCAAACTCCTGGGAAGGGAGGAAAGAGGTGGCAAAGACTGTTGCTGCACTTAGAGTACCAGCAGTGAATGTTTTATGGTTTTGAAGGCAAATAACAGAAGATGAAGGGGATAGTGTGTGACAAGCAGTCAAGGTGTAGAAAGGTAATTTTAGTGTTAGTGTTATTTCAGACATGGAGGAGTTGAACTGATAAAGTAGTATTAAAAGCTGAACTCCTTAAACTGCAAAGGCATGAAAAAAGGCAAGCTAGTTTACTTTATTTTTAGATCCTTCAGATCCTGTCTTGTCTGCTAACATAGCTGATGTCAGATGGATTTTAAACAGCTGTCAGTCCTGCTTTACAGGTTGAGAAAAAATTAAGAAAAGCAGGCTCCTGTCTAAGTTGGGGTTTACCTAACTGCTAAGCAAGAAAAGCGCTGTAGTAGTTATGTGATGTTGTGTAAATACTCCAGTTAAGCACAAGAAAGATAATACTGATAATCTTACATAGATTAAAAGGAAAGGGTAACACAGAAGGAGTTCAGGAACGCAGTGGTTGTATTGCACACCACCGTTTCAGTTATAAACTAAAGTTACAAACAAATAGAGATTTAGAGAAGTTTATAGACTGAAATCTTTAAGTAGCCTGTTCACATTCAGGTCAAATGTTCAGGCTTTCTGCAAAGAGAATGGGTTTCACCAGAGAGATCTGCTTAGTCTGAAGACGTAAATCAGGCCTGTAAACGGTGTTATAGCTCAGAAACTCATGACATCTTAGTCTTAATCCTGTGCTCACGTTATAAATATATATTAGTAATAAATCCTTTATTTGTACAGGTAATGAACTAACAACGTTATTTAAAACTGAGTTCCCTTTTATCTTTTTCCTTCTTACACTCTTTTTTTCTTATGTTTATCATAATTTCCCTGTTTCCCAATTTTTTTAATTTTGTAAGACAACAAATGGGCAGCACTTTAATGTTTTTCTTTTCCTCTGCAACTGGAACAAAGTCTTATGGTGAGCGAAGACTCAAGTTTCACACAATTCAGAGTAATTTCAAGAATTATCTTCCACTTTATTGTCCCTTACCTTTTAATAATCAGTCACAAATTGCTGCTCACTAATTGCTTTTAAAATGTATATAGGTATTGATTTTAAAATTAAATGGGGGCCTAAATTTCCTACTGGGATTATTTACAGTTTAAGGAACTATTTAACCTGATTAAGTGGGTTAGAACCAGACCCTAAAGGATTGGATATTTCTCTTCAATTTCTCCATCAAAATTTTTCCACGTATGATTTTCTAATTTTATTTTGTTAACAAAAAACCTAGTTCTTAGAGATAAAGCTAGTAGGAGTTATCAAATGAGATTAGAATGTGCTTATTTACTGTTCATTTTGCATTATTATTGAATAGACTACACTTTTTGACAAGCCAGTAAATCTAATTCATCCCACTAATGCTACCTTTAAAGTTGTGCATGTAACACATGCATAACAACAACAGACTTCAGGTCACTGTAGGAGAGACAGGGATGCGGGCTGCTTCTTATCATGTTATGGGGAACTTTTACATTGGTTGTTCTTAAAAGGGTGCCTACATGTCTAGCTGAGATTAGAATCCAGTGATCTGGCCAAAATTCTAGTCAGCTGAGTTACGATGTCAGTAATAAAGAAAGACGGTATAATACAAATTCCACCAAAGAATATTTTTGGCAAAGGCAATCTTAATACCTTGTGTTGTGTTAATCATGACAGATCATTAGCAGAAAAGCAAGCATTTCTAACCATGCCCTTCAGCTTGTTCCAAGGCAGAAGTTTTACCATGGTTTCAGAAATGTCTGCTTTCAGCCTCTGCGTTACCCCTCCTGAAAAAAATTTGATCTACTAAGTTTTTTGGGGTTTTTTTTGGGGGGTGGGGTGGGGGGTGGAAAAAAAGGAAACCCAATAGCTCTTCACACAGTGTATGAAATCCATTTTACACTCAACCTCAGCCATTAAGATCCAGTTCATACTATTCCACCAGAGTGGTGGAATGGAGTTTAACAAAATTTAGATAGTAATTTAAAGAATTATTTTCTACTTTATTTTCCCTTACCTTTTAATTATCAATCACTCACAATTCTGTAGTGGAAAGCAAGCATATTAACTTTCAGAAGCTACACCAAAAACTTCAGATACACTAAAACAAATGTAAAATGAACAAAAGATACAACTGAATAGTTACATTCTGACATGAAAATGAGTTCTTAGTTTTAACTAAACACATTAACCTCAGCAGTCATAAATGATCAAAGCCTGCATGGTAGTTAGTATGAGATAGGAACACAAGTGAAGTGTATTAAGATAAAGCTAAATATAAAATATATGTGTGCATATATATGTATATTCATTTGAACAAAAGATGTTTGTTATTTGGCCATGTTATGAAGCTTCTTTTTCATTAGATCTTTTCATTTCAACTTAAAACCAAAGAAAATCCTGTATAATTTCTTTAATACTACAGAGGTAAAGAAGCATTACTATGAATTTTAATAAATGCTTTCAAGAAAAGAAATAAATGTAGATTAATTCTGTATATTTGATGGAAAATAATTTAATTCCAATAACTTGAATTTAAGATTAGAAAAAAAACATTTTTCAGAGCTTTATCATCCCTTTAAAATTGCTTTTAATCTTTCTCTGTTTACTGTGAATCAGTAACTGCATCCTGAATTAAAATTATGTGATCTAAAACCATCTGCAAAAGTTATTAGCATTCTGATCTTTTTTAGCATTTTAGCATTCTGACCTTTTCTCACTTTAAAGAAATGCTAACACTGGAAATTCACAATATTATTTACTGTTTGTGACAAAGAAATAGGTATCACATTATGTTCTTGTCTCCTATGAGGGCAGGCTAAGAGTGTTGGGGTTGTTCAGTCTCGAGAAGATAAGGCTGCAAGTAGAGCTTATTGTGGCCTTTCAGTACTTAAAAAGGGACTGTTGGGTGTCCAGGGCTTCAAAACCCTCTGAGGGGCTGGGCTGCCTGTGCTCAAGGACAGCTCTGATACGGTGCAGCCATGCAATGCGTAATCAGGCTGCTGTGGAGAGAGCTGTGAGGAACCTTGTCAGCCCCTCCTTTACACAAGAGCTGCACTTAATCTCAGGCCCTCACCCTTGGTCCCTGTCATGCTTATGTTGGAGTCATGCCTGCTCTTGGCCATATACCTCACTGGTCCTCATCCTGACCCATTGACTTGACTTCCTGGCTTCATCTTGGACCTGTCTCATCTCTGTGGACTTGCCCAGCAATCACTGGACTGTGCCTGACCCATGATGCCATCACTGCTCTCTTCTCCTTGCTCCAGAGCCAGGGGTCTGGCTGAATCAGCAAGGTCACAGGCCTTGCCAGCCTGCTGCTACTCTCCTCTCTGCTCACCTTCCCTTGAGTATCAGTCCAGTCTTTTTTACTGTTGGACACTCAATGCCTGACACCATGAGCTACAACTGAATTAACATTTCACTGCTCATTATTATTGGCATCTGTCATTTACAAAAAATGTACCAACCCAACTCTATTTGTCAGATAGAGAAGTTTGAATAATATGTTGGCAATATGGGTTTTCAGATATCTTTCCATCAATTAGAGTGTTAGGAATACAGAATGAAAGCCTCTTATCTCTGCCACAGCGTACATTTTTAGCTCTGTATGGCAGCAATCATGTGAAGATGGGCTATATACTGTTTTATTTTGCTTTTCTTCACCATCTGAGCAAATACACCTTATTTCTACATTGTGAAATTGCCCTGGTGATATGTGCCACATTTCATTGCTGGAATCTCATCTACAAGGCTAGTTTCAGCTGGTACATTGCATTGGCTTCACATTTCTGGGACTGACTTTTTGGCAGTTATAAGCAGAAATTATACTTGCATATAAGGTGGTGAGTAGTATGTTTAAATTTTACGTGTGTGCAGATAATGTCTGCATTCTGGACTTCTTTATGAAAAATGTTCAATAAGATTTCATTTGGCCTTTGGACCATATGTGTATCATATATGTAACCAAAGGATCTGCACGCTTTGCGTTTTGTTTGTTAGTGCCCCTTGATGCCCTGTATCAGTGTAATTCATGACGTTTGAGTAGATGGAGACTGAGCTGTATGCTTAGGTGGTTAGAGAGTCTTGTGCCTGCCCTTCTGACATGTTAGATCATGTTTCCTATGAAATGTTATAAATTATGTATATTTTTTTAAGATCTCAGAGGTCTGGACTGTTACATAAGCTAAGAATGCTTATATATTTATCAATATCATATCGAGCTTTCCAGCCTCTAAGCTTGTCCATCATACACTACTAAGATGCTTTTTATTATTTAATTTACTTCTGGTATATTTCTTTTTTGCTACTAATAAACAATATATTTAGTATACCTTCCATGTTCGCCAATTAGATAACATAGTGGGAATGATATGTTTAGAATATATTTCCTTTCAAAAATTAGTGTATAATCTCTTCAAGTTATTCTCCTTGCACCAACTTTACTGTTATGAAACAGTCAGTAACAGACAAATAGCCACATTTCCATAGGATAGTACTGTTTTGAAAGTAGCTATCATCTTCCTCTATGCTTTATTCTGTAAACTAAAGTCTGCATAGGTCCTAGAACATGTTACTATTATACCAACACCCAGCTGTTATGTATCTCTCCTTTCAGTGGATTGTAGAGGGTTTTTTAATTTTCCTTAGATTTAGGGCTGAAAAGGTGTCTGGCCAAATTCTAATTGTTATGCAATTTTCTCTCTTTTACACATCTCAGATCTTCATTGTACAGCTGCCCAGATGCAAACAAACAAACAAAAAACTTCATTATATTGGCAATAAACATCTTGTAATTTGAACAATAATTCAAAAAGTCAGAGCTGATATGAATAGATAGGCTGTGTTATTTGCTTACCATAGTGCCTTATTTCTAATGATTCTGCAAAGACTTCAATAGAGCTGCATGAGCAGGTGGTATTAAATATTAACCTTGACAAACATTGTCTGCAGCTAGAAAACCAACAACAGCTTTTACTCTGAACTCTTTTTTCTCAGAAGTGATATCTGAAGTTTTACTGCAGAAATAGCATGTCATGTCTTGTCATGTGATTAGTCTGTATCAGCTAAAACCCAAAGGGGAAAGAGTCATTGTATATACACTTTTTGGGGGTTAAAAAAAATACTGAAAAAGCAACAGATTGGATAGCTGCTTTTGAAAGTGTGTTGATGTTCTTACATTTCATTTTCTGCAATATAACATCAGCAGAACCATTAACATAGCAAGCAAGAGTTATCATGCCTTTCCCTCACTAACAAGCAGCTTTTCTCAGTCAGAGCTGGTGGTATTCTGAAAAAATAACACAACTGAATCCATCAAACCAAAGAGCAAGTAGTCTTTTACAGCCAGTCAACTACTGGCCTTGAAGTCCCAGTTTTTCAGAAGATAAACACTACTAGCGAATTAGCCCAGATGCATTGGTTGGAATTGGTTCAATGTCTTCTCATCAAAGTCTGCCAAAGAATAGAAATAGCCTCCTCTATAAGGGAGACAGTCTGAACAATGTTTTAAATATAACCCAATATTAAACTACTGCTGTATTCTTTAGCTAGCACTGCAAGTAAGACTGAAACAAAAAAATATTACCTTATAATGTTGAAATCTAGGCTTCTCAAGTTAGACCTCTCAGATATTTCTGAGACTCAAAATCTCCTGTGTTTCATTTTAGCTTGAGTAGGAAATGAAATGGAGAGTTGGAGCGAAGTCCTTATAGTCACACTTGAGGAATAGGAGCGAGAAAACAGAGCATAATCAGGCAACCTGGCCACATATGGATAAGTTACTGGTGAATGATTTCTATAGGCCAGGAACAAGGGTCAGGCATCATTACTGATAAAAGTGAATCTTCTTGCAGCATCTAATGTAAATGACTCTACAATCCTCCCGTCTTGCTTCATGGATATGGGAGTATTTATATATATTTTGTCTATATAACGTTGCACTCCAGGTCTACTCCAAATATACTATACTTAGAGCTTGACAGCCTATGGGTGCTGCTGTCTAATGCGTTATCTTTTATTCTGCTCTGCCTCCCAGAAAAGATACTGCTTTCAACACAGATATTTCTTACCCTATGCCTTTCAATATAATTTGAAAAACTCTCCTTCAGGCTGAATTGATTCTTTGTGCTAAAGCACTCAGTTACATGTAGGTCTCTGATTGTCCCTGCAGGGACTCAGTAGTTTCTCAAAAACAACCCTCCCACCTGTTCAGACCACTGAAGCTTGGCTCCACAAAAAAAAAAAACAAAAAAACAAAACAAAAACCACAAAAACCAAACCACAAACTTTCAGAAGGGGATCCATAAAATCCAGTACACTGAGAGAGATACCCTATCTTCAGGCAAAAGATTTTCAGCAAAGAGGGATAAGCAAAATTTTATTGCTTTCACAGAGTATGTACACATCTACAGCCTTGAAACTTGTTAATGGGGATTCTTAACTTTAAAACACCTGTCTGTGTGTACACAGTGGACTGTAAGAGCACACCTACCAGCTGGCTCAGTTTGTTATATCAAAGAAAGAACCAGGCAGAGAAAAAACAAGAAAACAGTTGACATGGTTGAACTGTGGGAAGAAACAGTCTTTGGTTCTGGTCTTTACTTCATGGATTTCTTACATATTTTGCATTAAAAAGGGGACTGGATAAAATGCATAAATAAAGTTAGGGGTTGAAAGGACGTAGAAAGTAGATTGCCTAGTCTCTGTGCTGTGTTGTGACCATTGGGTTACTAGGTGTTGTGGTTTAACCCCAGCCAGCAACTAAGCAGCACACAGCTGCTCACTCACTCCCCCAAGGTGAGATGGGGGAGATAATCAGAAGAGTAAAAGTGAGGAAATTCGTGGGTTGACATAAAGACAATTTAATAGGTAAAGGAAAATCTGTGCACACAAAAGCAAAACAAGGAATTCATTCACTACTTCCCAATGGCAGGCACATACATTACCAACACTGTTTTCAGCACAAATCAAAATATATCCCCATGCTAGCTATTATGAAGAAAATTAGCTATCCCAGCTGAAACCAGGACACTAGGTCAAATGTAGGCATGACTGTAGTGGATGATTTTCAATGATAGACGTGATTGTTCTGCTTTCTGCTTAGATCAATGCAGGTAGGCTGGCTTGCAAGCATTACAGCTACATCATACTCCAGGAGGTGCAGGTGACAAAAAGTGGACAACGTTGTCTTAGGCATCAGTAAAACTCATAGCAATTCTGGATGTCCAAGACTGAAAAAACTTAAGCATCAAGACTACAGGCAGGACTTTAGGTATCTCTGTCCTCTCAGACCAATAAGCAGACAATGGAAAAGGAAGAAGGAGAAAGTGTGTGTCTATATAATGTAAATTGATTGTACTTTAGTCACTATTGTGGCTTTATATGACTGGTTCAGCCTTTAAAACAGTAATGTAAGTGTAGTATAAGAAAACATTATCCTGATGAAGTAGTATAGAAATATGTTATCCAGCTGAAATAATTCCCAATTAAGTCTGTATAAGTAGTGCCTGGAACTTCAGAGGGTTGGCAACATCTTTTAAAAAGGTAAATTCACAGTTCCGCAACTATGTAATCTAATAATTATTACATACAATTGCATAAGTGTTTTCCTTATTCTGGATCTCAGACACAATTCCAGAAGATGGAACAGAGTACATAAAAATAGAATACATTATCAATAGCAGAAGAATTGTTCAATATGATCAGTATTTTGGCATGAAACATTGGGGCAGAGCATTTAGGATTTGATCCCGTAGTCTTTCTCCCTGCAAAATGTGCATTAACTTCAAAGGTGTTTTTGCTTGAGTAAGGACTGCTAAAAATCAAACTCTTGAAAAAGAAATATAAATGGCATATAACTCAACATGCAATTAAGTTTTTTTTTTTTCTTTTCAGGATTCAGAAAACAGAAACGGTAATGGTGCTACCAACACTACGGGCTAAGTCTTATATCTGGTACTATCGGCAATATGGGAGGGCAAAGAAAACAGTGTTTATGCTAAAATTCCTGTATAGTATTGCAATAATATTCTGTAACACAATTTTAATTCCCATCCTACTAAGATTTATGCATATGTTTAAGGGAGCATCAAATGAAGTAAGTATATACTTGTAGTTTAACAGATTGAAGTTTTACGCTTTGTTCATAACACTTATTTTTGCAGAGTGCAAATTTCTTCATGTGCAAATACCCAAGTATATTTGAATCAGTGTGAAGAAAGATATAGAAGCTATACTATGAATAATTATTAGTGGTAAAAAAAAAAACCAACTAAAATATTCTTCAATTAATTGGTCTTCCACAGAATCAGGTGAGTTATGTTCTTCCCCACAATGATGATGGAAAAGAGGAAAAGAACTAAATATTATTTGTAAATTCTGTATGATCAGGTCTCCAAAACACTTCATTAAAACTACATAAAGGTTATTATAAATGCATTTATTGAAAAGGCAGCTTACACTTAATGAAAGAAGCTTAAATACAGATATTGGCAGACAGTCAGTTATTGTTTGGCTGCTTGGATGAGAACAGCTCTTGAAGGATCTCCTTAAATTCCCATGGCTTCTTACTATACTTACAAGATGCACTCATGCTGGCAGATATTCAGTGCTCTAAGTGAACAGTGGGAGACAAGCCTCAATCTTATTCCTTATTTAATTTGAAGCAGGAGCTGACAGTAACTTTTTACATATATCCTTGTGAGAAGTAAGCACTGAAGCCTAAAGTTCTTTTAGCTTCTAAGGACAGATTTTTTGGTATGTCTTCACAATGCCCCTCATGCTATGTTAATGCACAGCTTGACAAAGAGTCTACAGCTTAAATGTCATGCTTTTTGTCTTCTTGTTACGGTTTTCTATTTGTCAACTGAATAGTGGAGTGTCTGCTAAAATTTATTCTCCCGTTGTCCAGAACTGTTTCAGACTAGTTCAGATGCTGACATTTCCTTCAAGCTGCTAGCAGATTGGTGGCAGTTTTCAATAGAGTCCCAAAGGAAAACACAAGTGTTACAGACATGTAAATTCATTAAGATTTTCTTTTTGTTTACTTGCAATTATAAGCTGCAAACTTTGCTGTACTGCTAAAAGATAGGAACTCTAAAAGTTGTTAAAGAGACATGAAAGGAATTGGAAACACGACCAAAGTGAAATTGCATTATTACACCTAAACCAGTATTTTCTGGCATTAGTTAACAGAAAAACAAAATATCTTATATTCGTTCCCTGTATTTCTATTTGTATGTGAGATTAACCACCACCCTTAAACAAAACATAGGTCTCCTTAAATTAAAAACGTGGTATTGTTAAGTCAAAAACATTGTAAAAAATATTTAAATATTTAGAAATAATCCAGGTATAAGACTTTCCTATTCTATACAACACTTTTATCTTTCTAATAGTTTTGGTAATTTTTCTTTCTCTTATAGAATAAATTTAAACCCAATGTTTTTGATGCTATTATATTGTCCTGGGTTCTTCACTGCCTAATCTTATAGCAATAGGCAATGAACAGATTATTGTGGATCATCAGGAAAGTACAGAAACATCTTTAATGTTTCTCTACTTATATATTCAAAGCGAACTGCACAGGCAGTTGAAGCAGGGACAGGTATCCTGGGAAGAGTATAGGGGTGCTGCCCAGTTGTGTAGGGATGGGGTCAGGGGGGCCAAGATGCAGTTGGAGCTGAATTTGGCAAGGGGTACAAAGAATAACAAGAAGGACTTCTAGAGGTACGTCAGCCAGAAAACAAAAGTTAAAGAAAGTTTATCCCCCAGATGAACCAGAATAGTGGCCTGGTATCAACAGGTGAGGAGAAGGCTGAGGTGTTCAACTCAGAGGTCTTCACTGGTAATCTCTCTCCTCAGCCCTCACAAGCCAATGGACTGCAGGATGAAGACCAGGGGATTAAAGCCCCTCCCACTGTAAGGGAAGGTTAGGTTCATGACCACCTGAGGAACCTGGATATACACAGGACTGATGGATGCATCCAGGAGTCCTGAGGGAATTGGCTGATGTAGCTGCCAAGCCACTCTCCATAATATTTCAAAAGTCATGGCAGTCAGGTTAATTCCCTGAGGACTGGAAGAAGGGAAACATTGTGCTCATCTTTAAAAAGGGTTGAAAGGAGGACCTGGGGAACTACTGTTCTGTCCGCCTCACCTCTGTGCCAGGGAAGATCATGGAACAGATCCTCCTAGGAGCTGTGCTAAGCCATATGGAGGACAGGGAGGTGATCCGAGACAGCCAGTATGGCTTCATCAAGGGCAAGTCCTGCCTGACAAACCTAGTGGCTTTCTATGATGGAGTGACTACATCAGTGGCAAGGGAAGAACTACGGATATCCTCTGTCTGGACATCTGTAAGACTTCTGACACGGTCCCTCACAGCATTCTTCTCTCTAAATTGGGGACATAGAGATTTGATGGATGGACTGTTTGGTGGATAAGGAATTGGTTGGATGGTCTCCTCCAGATGATAGTGGTCAATGGCTCAATGTCCAGACGGAGACCAGTGACAAGTAGTGTCCCTCAGCGGGTCTGTACTGAGACCAGTACTGTTTAATATCTTCATCAGTGACATAGACAGTGGGATCAAGTGCACCCTCAGCAAGTTTACAGATGACACTAAGCTGAGTGGTGCAGTTGTCACGCCAGAAGGATGGGATGCCATCCAAAGAGACTTAGACAAGCTGAAAAGGTGGGCCTGTGAGAACCTCATGAGGTTCAATAAGGCCAAGTGCAAGGTCCTGCACCTGGGCTGGGGCAACCCCTGATACCAATGCAGGCTGGAGATGAAGGGATTGAGAGCAGCCCTGCAAAGAAGGATTTCAGGGTACTGGTGGACAAAAAGCTGAACATGAGCCAACAATGTGTGCTAACAGCCCAGAAAGCTAACTGCATCCTGGGCTGCATCAAAAGCAACGCATCCAGCAGGTCGAGGGAGGCGATTGTCTCTGCTCCGTTCTGGTGAGACCCCACCTGGAGTCCTGTGTCCAGCTCTGGAACTCTCAGCACAAAAAGGACATGGACCTGTTGGAGCGGGTCCAGAGGAGGGCCACAAAAATGCTCTGAGGGCTGGAGCACCTCTCCTATGAGTTCAAGCTGAGATAGTTGGGGTTGTTCAGCCTGGACAAGAGAAGGCTGTGGGGAGACCTTATTGCAGCCTTCCAGTACTTAAAGGGGGCCTATAGGAAGGATGGGGGCAACCTCTTTAGCAAGGCCTATTGTGACAGGACAAGAGGTAGTGGTTTTAAACTAAAGGAGGGTAGTTTTAGACTGGATATAAGGAAAAAACTTTTAAAATGAGGGTGGTGAAACACTGGCACAGGTTGCCCAGAGAGGTGGCAGATGCCCCATACCTAGAAACATTCAGTGTCAGGTTGGATGGGCCTCTGAGCAACCTGATCTACTTGAAGATATTCCTGCTTACTGTAGTGGGGTGGAGTAGATGATGTCTAAAGGTGCCTTCCAACCCAAAGCATTCTATGATTCTATGATTAATACAGTACAAGAGCATGTAGGTTTAGAAATTTTGCCAGTGTATGAAATAGTTCAAAAAATCCGCTCTAAGAATGCACTAGTTTTACACCGTTTCTGTTGCAACTATATGCCCTGTGACAAAATCAACAAAAATCCCACTGAAAACTGTATTTTTTAATTGTCGTCAGCAATGCTGTGGACAGAGAGATGGAAAGCACCCTTTTCTGACGCGGAAGTCACGGACACAGCACACGACCAATATGATCAAGCAAATGCCAGTTTACTACAGACACAGCACGGTTAATATAGCTCTGCAATCACCTTACTACACACAAGCCTATTGTTTATTATACACAAGCCTATTGGTCAGTATAGCCTTGTCGTAAGGATAGCTACAAGCAGCATCAGCAACTCCCGAACGTGGGTTGTCCTGGTTTTGCTACACTGTAACGAGACACTCCCGCCGGTGATATCGGATGTGGCCCCTGTTGACGGAGTAGTGCCTGTGGCCAACCTTGGAATTTGCAACTTATTAGGAAGACGTAATGCCATCCTGCACGTCCCCACAGTAAGATTGTACAATGCCACTTTGTAAGTCTTGGAAAATACAAAATCACATTTGTTAGCGATAGCTGCATACATTGGTTTTAACTTGCAACATCCTTGAAGCCTTCTTGTTCACAGGCAGATTAAGTCCACACAGTCTGAGCCTGGATTGTTCACTACGTGTCCTTTGCTTTCCAGATATCCCACAACCCTCCTCACATTTGAAGCTAAGACCAAATTGCTGTGAATGGCTAGTACATTGGAAGAGGGCTGGCATCCACAGGTACATCAAAAGTCTGGAGAAATAGAGCAACAAGACCTTAATGCAGTTTAACAAAGACAAATATGAACTCTTATACCAGGGACCCCATGCAACAGCATAGGTTGGACACAGAGTGATTAGGCAGCAGCTCTGCAGAAATGTCTTGGTGGAGAATAAGCTGAACATCAGTCTTAATGCACCCTTGCCTAGAAGGTTAATGACATACTGGCTGCATTAGCAAAAGCATAGCCAACAGAAGTGCTTACTCCCCTGTTCTGCACTCATTAGGATGGATGTGGAATACTTTGTCTAATTTGAAGACCTTCAGTGCAAGAGAGGCTAATAAACCGGAGTGAGTCCAGTGGGGAGCCGCCAGGATGGTCAAGGTCCTGAAGCACCTGACACATGAGGAGAGGCTGAGGGAAATGGACTTTATCAACCTGCAGAAGGCTAAAGAGAAATCTAATTAAAGTCTTCAACTATATAATTGATAATAGGGGAGAAGATTGAGCCAGACCTTTCTCAGTGATGTGGAGCAAAATAAGAAGATATAATTGTCACAGGTTGCAGCAAAGGAAATTCCTTCGTTATGTGTGAGGTCACTGGAAGCACTGGAACAGTGTCAAGAGATGTTGTGCCATCTCCATTCCTGAAGGTTTTCAAAACTTGGCTAGGCATGTCCCTGAGCAACCCGATTCAACTCTTGAAGGTTACCCTGCTTTGAGTAAGCAGTTGGACCACATAGACCCAGATCTTCCTTCCCATCTGTTCTATGATTCTATTATTTAGAAAACCATTCAATGCTAGATAGGTTGTAAAAGAATTAACAAAGTGAGATAAGAAAGTTCATAGATTTATTGAATGGAAGAATCATTCAATCAGCTTGTCTGACTGCCTATTCATATATATCGTGGTGAAATATGTTTCACTCAGTTTCGGTCTTTGTACCAATAACTTGTCTTTAACTAAAGCATATTTTGTACTTGGCGGTAGCATACCTTTGTGGTAAATGCAACCGAGGCATTTTGGGGAAAAGGCCTGGTGAGTGGAAGCACTAGAAACATTTGGTAAATTCTGCAGCATTGCAAAACAAAAAAACTGGAGGGAATATTTAACCCATTTTTTTTGCTTTCCACTTTGGTCTTTCAATTATTTTTTCTATTTCATCTTTTAAATTAGATTGAGAAAAAACTCAAGTGAGTTTCAATTGTATTGCAGGTAGTCAAAAATAGCAAAACATTGGAAACGGATTATTTACACATTTAGACTACAGTGTAGCATCTGTGTTCTGTAATTCATTATATCTGTCATAATCATTGTATTTTCTCATGTATTTTTCAATAGCCCCAGTTCTGTAAGACAGCATACACTTATTCCCTCCATATCTTCATAATTGTTGCACAGTTTTCTTCTCATTTTATGTCAAGGTGAAGGAACTTTATTACATTAAAGCACACATGAATTTTTTAAGGAAAATATTACTTTCCAACCTATTTCTTACTTTCCTATTAATGCTTGTAAAACATACAGTAAATATATGTTGATTTTGCACATACTTTTTGAACATTTCATCATCCCTTACTGTCTTTTAAAACATTTTACATATAATACTATTTGCAGAAATCAGTACTGATCATTCAAGTAAAATGATTGTTTCTGTGTTTGCTGGATAAGAGTCTAAGGGGTAAACAGGGTCAACATCACTGACTTATTAAAAATTTTAAGAAATGTATAAGTCAGTTGTAACATATATACAAGATTAAATCAATTCTTTTATGAAATTACGTGTACTAAGGGGCAAAATTATATTTGGAAGGAAAGATGAAGGAAAAGGCAGAAAATTAAGCAGATCAGAAAAGAAATTTAATTTCTGATTTTCCTAACACTAGGCATTTTATATATTAAAATCTATGTTCTGTTAATCTTTCGCACTATAATGTCTTACGCTGTTTTATGGTTGTAAAAGAGAGAGAAGAGAATGACAGAATGAGCACATCCAAGTTCAGCTTATATGACAGTATTTCTTCTTTGACAGTATTACTTTCCGCTATTAATTCTAGCATCTTAAACTGTGTTTGAACTCAAGGGTGGACAAGTAAGGGAATGGGTTGTTAAATTTAGGATTTACATCATAAGCTACAAAATATATACATTTTAAATTAACTAATGATGTAAGTGCAATTAATCAAATTAAATCCCTTGAGCTAGTTTATGAAGTCTAAATCAAAGGGAGTGTTTGAACTGAATTATTTATACTGGAGGTATGATTGTCCTTGTTTGACTTATTGTTGGTGATTAGTGAGAGGAAATCATTAATGAGTGGAAAAGGCAAAGAGTTTTTATGGTATGTGGTAGGAATATTTCCTGCTTATTCTGTTTTCATCTCTCCACCTTGAATTACATTTTATGGTCATTTTCTATTTTTAAATTATAAAATAATACTAAATTGCTAGAAATTGCAGTACAAGAAGTGGAAAGGAGATTCTAACTACTGCTATGGTAGCATGCAGATGCCTTTATTCACATCAAGTTTAGGCCCTACTTTGATTAATTTCCACTGCATTAAAGCATCCATTAAAATATTAATTAAATGCACAGTGGGAAGTCTTGGCTTGACTTCAGGCATGAGAAAGCATAATTCCTTATGGCTAACTCCCGGTCTTTATCAGTTATGATAAATTAACCCCATAGTAATAGGTCAGCAAAGGACAGTACAATGAATAAGCTACAGGACACATTTGTGTACCTCTTTTTCTACAGCTCAAGACAGATGTAGGTGGCCAAGAGCAGGAGGTTCTTGGCAATTATTGGAGTTGTTAAAGTACAGGTTACAGAGCCAAAGGATCTGTAATCCAGGCTAAAATTTATAGGTTGTGAGATATTAAGAAAACTCTACACTATCATTTACCAATATAGCATTTGTATTTAATGTACATGAGGCATTTGTGGCACCATATTCTGTTCATAGTCGATTGGACCCAGGTCTGTGTGTTCATCAACAAAAATATTATTCACATAATTTACTTAAATTATTCATGATGTATCACTCCTATTAAGTCGTAACTGTATTTTTGACCAGTGTTAACGAGAAAGAGACAGAGCAGGCTGAAAGCTTTCCTGATGTTATCAGCTGGCAGCCATCTAACAGAAATGCTCATTTCACAAGCGGATGATTTAAAATTAATTAATGTTGGAAGATCTTCCTCACAGAAAATCTACAATACAAGGAACAGGAAACCCTCATTTGCTTCTTCCTTCATGTATGGTTAGAGAACTATGACTTTCCAGTAGAGGCTGGAACCAGCTCTAGCAGGGCAAAGAACTGACAGAAGCCATTGAGTCTTGTTGGGCAAAAATGAATATCTGATTTGGCATAAAAGCAGATTTCTAACAAAACTTTACATGACAGCAGTTCAGAAGCTATCAAGGGATCTTACACCCCAAGGAAGACATAATTTTTGAAGAACATGACAATTAGATAAAGTACAGATGTGTTACAAGGAGGTTTCAGGTAAGTATGTACCCATACAGATGATGTCATGATAGACATATGCCTTAACCAATGTAATTGGTTAAAGAAGAAACTGGGAGCCATTGTCAGGGAACATCCACTGAGTTAATAAAGCTGTTAATAAAACCTGATTAAACTACTTTCGTATATCTTGTCTCTGTTTGCATGTATCCAGAAAGTTGCATAATATGGAGTGAGAATGGCAATTAAGCTATATTTATATAGTGCCTTTATATTTTTACAGTCCCTTTATACTTACAAGAACAATACCCAGATTTTTTTCAGTGAGAACATATGCATTCACATATGTACTTAAATAACAATATATGTATATTTACCTCAGTATAAGAGTTCAGGCATCATGTTGCACAGAAGTATTCTTATAATATGTTCACAGTGTTTACAGCTTGGAGATTAAAAAGTAACAACTATTTCATATATAACTTTGGTGTTTTCTTATTCCTAATAAAAATGCATACATACAGGTCACGACTGTGGAGGAAAGCCACAGAGATCTATGAACTCCATGTAAAGTATTGTTCTTCTGCTCTCTGCTTTGATTGCTTCATAATAAATTGTTTCTCAACAAAGACAGGGTAAAAATTATCTTTGTCAAAGCTTGTGTTAGTATGCTTTCCACTATTAATAACATCCTGCAAGGTACAAGAGGTTAAGACTCATCAGATTCATTTTTCCTCATCATCCCAGTCCCTCTTATCAGCTTAGCTTCCAATAATTTTACTTGCTTAATTTGTTCAGGTATTCAGTTAAACCTTCCTTGTGAAGGTTTAGTTTCTTATTCTGGGAAAAGCTGAGATTTTAGACTCATAGTTTGGATTTCCACTTCAGGGCATTTGTTAATTTGATTATTGGGTAACTATTGTTTTCAGATCTTTTGAGTCTGCCACCTCGCTGATACTGTGATTTGCTCTTGTCTACTGTTCCTGCCCGTGACTGACACCCTGTTACAGCTAACATCTTGGCTTGGTACATAACAGCAACTTGTCTCTTATACACTCATATTTCTTCTCTTGATCTATTTATTTATTTATTATTACTGCTCTGAATGTGTACGTAAACTTCAGAAGTTTCTGCTCATCCATTAAGCAGAATCCCACTGCTTACTGCTGAATTTTTCTTTACGTATATATGTTTACTGCCACAGTATGGTTTGCTCTTTCATTACCTAATATGATTCTGTCTTATGATTTGACATGTTCTGCCTTTAATATAAGCCCAGGTTTGAGTTCCAAATTCTCATCACTGACTATGGGTACTGATAGACCAGTTGGGTGTATGACTTTGTTGATTCTACATATCTAAGAGTATGAGATATTTCATATACTGCTCCCACTAGGTGGGAATCAACAGTTGATTTGGCAGGTGAAGGAGATACCTAGTAATAAAATTTTACTTGACATCCGTTCAGAATCCATCAAGGAATCTTATACCGCAGGATGAAGAAATATTTTTTGAAGCAGAAACATGATAGCTAGATGAAATGCAGCTATGCTACAAAGAGTTTTCAGATGAGTTTGTCTTTATTGCCAACAAAAAATTCATTTGCAGAACAACATCAGGGGCCCAAACAGCCCCTATTTACAAAGGCAGACTCTCTGGCAGTGTGAATGCATGATGTAATATGGAATTTAAGCCACTTAAAAAGGGATGTGTTAGTACCCCCATACTCCTTCAATAAATTGCAGGTATTTCATGTTAAACATACTTATAACACTAGCAAAACCTCCTATATTTTCATGAGTAATTCTACAGCAGTTACGTAGTGTGTTACAACCTCAACAGGGAAACCAAACACATACTTTATCCTATGGATTAGCACAAACTAAGCTTTGAGATCATATGCAGACACCAGTTTAAAGCATGAAATGTACATATGCTTGTACAAGCCATTACCTTTCTTTCTCTCTCTTCTTTCCTTCCTCCTACTTGAAAGCCACAGCTGACCAAAATATTTATAGTCTCCAATCCTATAAAACCTGTACAGATGCTAACCTGTACGGATGCTAATGGGCTGGCAGGGCCTGTGACCTTGCTGAGTCAGCCAGACCCCTGGCTCTGGAGCAAGGAGAAGAGAGCAGTGATGGCATCATGGGTCAGGCACAGTCCAGTGATTGCTGGGCAAGTCCACAGAGATGAGACAGGTCCAAGATGAAGCCAGGAAGTCAAGTCAATGGGTCAGGATGAGGACCAGTGAGGTATATGGCCAAGAGCAGGCATGACTCCAACATAAGCATGACAGGGACCAAGGGTGAGGGCCTGAGATTAAGTGCAGCTCTTGTGTAAAGGAGGGGCTGACAAGGTTCCTCACAGCTCTCTCCACAGCAGCCTGATTACGCATTGCATGGCTGCACCGTATCAGAGCTGTCCTTGAGCACAGGCAGCCCAGCCCCTCAGAGGGTTTTGAAGCCCTGGACTCCCAATAGCAGTGCAAAAGGTCTTAATCTAAGAGTTTCATGGGATTAGAAAGTGTTACTTCTTCTTGCAGTAGCAAGTAGGTTTGCATAAAATCTCTCAGGTCTTACCTGATCCAGAGTCTGTTATCCTCCTTTTAATCCTTTTCACACCATTTTGTCTGGAGTAGACTGTATCGTTTCATTCTCCTAAGCATATCTTGAATGGCTTATAAATGAGTGTTTATGGAACTGCTAAAATACTCACTAAAAAACCAATGTCTATTTACTGCACTTTACTTACAAAATAAGAATTAGGCAAAATAAAGAGTCGGTAACTGGAAAGGCAGCCTTTGGGCTTGAAAACTCTAAAATAGCAGGAAGAATGAAAGACAATCTTTGCTTTGTTTTGACTGGTACCGATACATGAGAAAAAATATCAACCGTTAACTACATTATTTTAAAGTAGTTTGAAATACACAATAATATCTAAAGCTGTGTTTATTAATTAGATGAAGAAACGAAACAAAACTATATATATTTTCAGGTTTCCATGGAAGACTTTATGTGCAGCTCCATATGACACAACAACACTCAGAAGTACTAAAACATTAAAGAAAGTAATGCCAATGAAATTCACACTCTTCCATCACGTTGTCTCAAGAACCAGGCCACAAGAATTACTCAGACTTCTTTCTTTGTTTCTTTTTACTAGACTTCATTGAAGCTAGTGTGGAATTTTGTTTTTAGTTTTTGTCCTGAATCATGACCTTTCATGCACTACCACAGCTGCAAATTATTTCCTTGAATATATCTATTATAGACAATATCCTGAATCTCCATAGACTCTATCAAACTAAAATGAAAGTAATGCATTCATACTTCATGCAGGATTCACTCCATCTTCCCCTGAAAAGATCATGTCCCTCTGTGCACATAATATCTAAAGTAATGAACAGAAGTGCAGTGAAATACAAACTCTGGAAAAGACACCAGGGTATGTACATTTAATGCCTTTATGAAGCATCTTGGTTTAAGCCCAGCCAGAAACTAAGCTCCACAGAGCTGCATCCTCACTCTCCCCTGCCCCGGTAGGATG
This sequence comes from Phalacrocorax aristotelis, assembly GCF_949628215.1. Taxonomy (NCBI): domain Eukaryota; kingdom Metazoa; phylum Chordata; class Aves; order Suliformes; family Phalacrocoracidae; genus Phalacrocorax; species Phalacrocorax aristotelis. The sequence continues at coordinate 23,986,253 of NC_134278.1, read as the reverse complement.
CAGGAGAGAATCTGGAGGGAAAAAAAAAAGTAAAACCCATGGGCTGAGATAAAGGCAGTTTAATAGGACAGCAAAGGAAGAGAAAATAATAGTAATGATAGAAAATATAAAAAACAAGTAGTGTACAATGCAATTGCTTGCCACCTGCTGACTGATTGCCCAGCCCATCCCTAGGCAGAAATCGCTACTCCCTGGACAACCAACTCGTTTATATACTGGGCATGATGTCATATGGTATGGAATAACACTTTGGCCATTTGGAGTCAGCTGTCCTGGCTGTGCTCCCTCCCAGCTTCTTGTGCACCCGGCAGAGCACGGCAAGCTGAAAAGTCCTTGACGAGTGTAAGCGCTACTTAGCACCAACTTAAACATCAGTGCATTATCAACATTATTCTCATACTAAATCCAAAACACAACACTATACCAGCTACTAAAAAGAAAATTAACTCTATCCCAGCTGAAACCAGGAGAAAATTGAAGGGCAATATTTTAGCTTGGGCACCTTTATAGAGCAATTTTAATTAAATTTTAGCTTATATACTTCATTGTATTCATAGGGTAATTAAGCTGTAGAGAAACTAGACATGTAAAACTGGAAGTCTGACCACCACAATTTCACAATTAGAAGTATCTTTAATAATTGCAGATTGCTGAAATAGTATTGCTGGAACTATCTGAACAGGGAGTCCCTATCACGATAGTGAAGGAAGCAGTTGTCAGAGAAAGTTTTAGTGAGTGCTCTCTAGATCTCCTTAGTAGTGTTTGGTTCTCCAGGTCTGCTTATTAGTGTTTGAATTTATCAGCCACAAGCTTCTTTATTCACAAAGTATCCAGAAGAAGCGAAGCCAGACTGAAGAAGATTATTTCTAAAGAGTTACACTGACTGTTATTACGTAGCTCTTCTAAGAGAGAGAGAAAAAAACAAAAATCAGCAGAACAACTTTGCATATGGGCTGCATGACTGTGACTGAGAAGGATGGTTATGTTCCCTACATACTTAAGATTGCAGCCTGTCCTCTGTGTGGGTCCTACATTGTGTGGAGTTAAGGGAAGAGGAGATAACGGGCACTACAGAGGTGGTGAAGTAATCATTTAGCATTTAAATGAAAGAGAATTTGGCATAGTGATCCTGAAGAAAAAGGAGCCCACATTTACTGTTTTCATAGGCTTTGACAGACCTACTCCAATAATATTTTTGTCAGATCTAACCCCACTCCTTCAAAATATGCGATGAAGACCTCTATGAAACTGACTGAACTCTTCGATGATACAAGTTACCTAAGTATCTGAATAGGTGTCTCCAGTGTTAACTGCTTTAGCATATTCAAGGAAGGGAGGAACAAATTCCACCTTACTTAAGACAAGGGCCATGAATTATAAAACAATTTGGATATGTTTTTCTGTTGTGATGATACTCATCTGTCACATCATATGTTAAACCTTTTCTCCTTTTCAGTTATGTTAAATAGCTTCTCACTTTTATGAGAATGTCTTTAACTATCAATCCTACCAACACCTCACATTTGTTGAAAAACCACAGTAAAAATACTTTCACTTTGCATCTGCATCTTAATGTCTCCCTCCCTCTCACATTCTTAATGTAATGTCTGTCTGAAATTAATTTGGCCTCTTGTTTAGAACATAGGCTTTAATAAAGATATTATACAAAATACTGTATTTCACCTACCAAACATTCCATGAAGAACACTTCTTTATCCCATCCCTTTTGTAAAAGGACTCTAACTTTTAAATTAAACACTTGATCACTACTCAAAAATTTGAGGGTCATTTGGTCAAGTGACTTTCTCTACAATCATCCTTTAATCTATTATTGCCACCTAAGTGGTGTAAAATTAAAAGTAACAAGAAAATTTATTATTATGTTAGCTGAACCATGTATATTGAAATGGATGTATGTAGCACAATCATTCCAGTTTTTAGATTTAATAAGTTACAGACTTATTGGTGTAAGTTAGCTGGTATAAGTAATGGTTGACAAAAGTCATTGGAGCTCCATCATTGCCTGACTAACTTACACATCTCAGAATCTGACCTAGTATTTGCATACTTTGAATAACATTTCATTATGTGGTAAAGTTATTTTTTTAAATATGACACATATAGCAGTGCTACTTTGCAGTTCAAATGTAACATGATACATATCACAGAATTACAGATTCACAGAATGGTAGGGTTGGAAGGGACCTCTGGAGATCATCTTGTCCAACCCCCCTGCTAGAGCAGGCACACGCAGAACAGGGGGCACAGGAACTCGTCCAGGCGGGTTTTGAATGTCTCCAGGGAAGGAGAATCCACAACCTCCCTGGGCAGCCTGTGCCACTGCTCTGTCACCCTCACAGGAAAGAAGTCTTTTCTCATATTGAGGTGGAACTTCCTATGTTCCAGCTTGAGCCCATTGCCCCTTGTCCTGTCATTGGGCACTATTGAAAAAAGCCTATTCCCATCGTCCTGACACCCATCCTTTAGATATTTATAGGTATTTATGAAATCCCTGCTCAGTCTTCTCTTCTCCAGGCTGAACAAACCCAAGTTTCTCAGCCTTTCCTCATATGGGAGACGCTCCAGTCCCCTCATCATCTTGGTAGCTCTCCACTGGACTTGCTCAAGCAGTTCCCTGTCCTCCTTAAACTGGGGAGCCCAAAACTGGATACAGTACTCCAAATGTGATCTCACCAGGGCAGAGTAGAGGGGGAGGATAACTTCTCTCAATCTGCTGGCCACACTCCTTTTAATGCACCCAGGATACCGTTGGCCTTCTTGGCCACAAGGGCACATTCTTGGCTCATGGTCAGCTTGTTGTCCACAAGCACTCCCAGGTCCTTCTCAACAGAGCTGCTTTCCAGTAGTTCAGCCCCCAGCCTTTACTGGTCCATGGGGTTGTTCCTCCCCAGGTGCAGGGATATACACTTAACTACTTGCTTGCTCTGCATTATCTTGTAAGTGAATAAAGTATTTAAAAAAGCATCCTGTACAAGACCACATAAACCATAATGAAAATGTGATGGCTGCTGCGTGTATTATACTGCTTATGCTCAGTTTTGCACAAGGAATTATCCATACCAACAAATAACATTTATTTTTGTAAACATTACCTGGCTGTATATTTTATATATATGTATACATACATATACACATATATATTATGGATATACGTATGAGTGTATGCATTATATATGTATGTAATTATGTATATGTATTTATATACAAAATACAATGCAAAGTTTTATAAAGGTGTTATAACTATTTCATTATAGATGTATGAAGCATAACTTGGATTATAGGTGTTGCATGTCGGACAAATGAAACTTGTAAATTAACATGAATGCTAAATGAATCAGTCATGCCTTGTTTGATGGAGGGGTGTCAACATTACAATGCAAGCCAACAGAACTGACAACCTAGCTGGCAGCTTCCACAAAAAGACCAAAAGATTAAATCAGTTGTAGTACAAACACACTTGCAGATGCAGAGCTGGCCCTTTGGAGACAAAGTCAAGACAGTGCCTGGCTTGTATGCAGAGACTTTGACTGTCACTGCCCAACCTGTATTTCTTTATGCCCAGAAAATAAATAGAAGATTTAATTTCACAGTTATGTCACTCCTGCATCTTTCATAAACATATAGGGTACTTGAAAGAGAAGGCTGTAGGGAAGACCTAGAACAATTCACTCCAGGCTATTTTCCTACTGATTTAGGCAAAGAAATTCACAGTACTATGTAAACTAAAATCAATCTATTCCAAGGGCATATATTTACCCATAAAAATATTGCTGGTTGGATTAACCATTCCTGATATTATATTAACTTGAAATGGCACTGGAGAAGGAAATTAATAAGTAGACAGTCTGACAAATCTTTAATCAAAGTCACTGCTTGCAAATTATACTGACCATATCTCAATGCTGTCTGCATTTGTCACTAGATACTATGACAAACTTGAATATAAACTGATCTTGACAGCAGAAGAGAGTTCTAGCTAAAATCAACAAGGACAGTGGTGACTGGAATAACAATCAGCTTCACACTATCAATCTTTCATTTGTTAAAGCTGAAAATGTGCATCAAAACTTGGCAATCAGCTATGGGCAGAAGACTGTAAACATTCTCTGAACTTTTACTTTGCACTTCTTCACATTTTTTGATTTTTGATTACTTGGGCTATTACATTTGTTTTATTCAGCTCCTTTCGTACTAATACTTACACTTCAAGGTGTGTAATGCAAAAGTAGTGATACCTCCTTGTTCTAGCCAAAAGTGCAACTACCATTTAATTTAATAGGAACAACATATACTTATTTCATGTGCATAATTTAAATATGTCTTGTAGCTACATATTTTCCACATCTTACAGAAAAGTCTTGAGTGCATATTTGGTAGTCTTGCCATTAGCAACACTGGAGTTAAACTCATGAGTTCTGGTTCTGTTTCTCTATGACTAGGCAGCCGTAATTTAGGTTTTGGTTTTAGTTGCCTTGTAACCTTTTTCCTCAGTTTTATCACCTGATCCTCATTAGCCTTGAGAATGTGTCCTGTGTATGTGATCCAATTATATAAGGGGCTCATGACACTGAAATTTTTCATAGAGAGAAAATCTGCTCAACATCAAGTTCTCTGAGATACTGTCAAGGGCTGAACCTGGTGAGCTGATATTTTAAGAAGGTTTTCTTAAAATCCAAATGTTTTCTCAGGCAGGGACTTTTGCAAACCTTGAAGATTTTAGGCACACATATCTCATTAAATTGAATAGGATTTAGGTGTCTAATGCCTTTGGGCTACTCTGAAACTTCAAGAATTATTGGTGAATTTAGATAGATTGCATTGCTGTGGTTACAACAAGGTAGCTGTGAGGATGGAGATCCCTTTAATAAATGACTATAACACACAAAGATTGAGAGAAAGATTTTATGTTACTGTAAATAAAATAAAAACTGTATATAACAATTTAATAGAATCAAAGAATCATAGAACTGTTTGGGGTGGAAGGGACCTTCAAAGATCATCTAGTCCAACCACTCTGTACTGTGTGCAGTTTTGGGCACCACAGCGCATTAAGGATATAAATCTACTAGAGAGTGCCCAGAGAAGGACCACAAAGTTGTTGAAGAGTTGAGAAAAGAAACCATATGAGGAGCGGCTAAAGTCACTTGGTTTGTTCAGCCTAGAGAAGAGGAAACTGAGGGGAGACCTCGTCATGGTCTACAGCTTCCTCACAAGGGGAGGAGAAGGGACAGGCGCTGATCTCTTCTCTCTGGTGAGCAACGACAGGACCTGAGGGAATGGCAGGAAGATGTGCCAGGGGAGGTTTAGGTTGGATATTAGGAAAAGGTTCTTTACTCAGAGGGTGGTGGAGCACTGGAACAGGCTCCCCAGGGAAGTAGTCATGGCACCAAGCCTAATGTTATTCAAGAAGTCCTTGGACAACACCCTCAGAGACATGGTGTGAATTTGGGGTTGTCCTATGCAGAGGCAGGAGTTCAACTTGACGATCCTTGTGGGTCTCTTCTAACTCATGACATTCTATGATTCTATGATCTTTCACTAGAACAGGTTGCTCAAAGCCCCATCCAACCTAACTTTGAACACTGTCAATGATAAGGCATCCACAGTTTTGCTGGCAGCTTGTTCCAGTGTCTCACCACTCTCATAATAAAATATTTCCTCCAAAAGTCCAATCTAAATTTACTCTCTTTTAGTTTAAAACCACTGTCCCTTGTCTTGTCACTACAGGTCTTGGTAAACAGTCTTTCTCTGTTTTTCTTATAGTCCCCCTTTAAGCAATGAAGTATGGCAATAAGGCAGCCTTCTCTTCTCCAGGACGTAACCCAACTCTCAGCCTTTCTTCAGAGAGGAGGTGTTCCAGCACTTTGATAATTTTTTGGCCCTCTTCTGGACCCGCTCTAACAGGTCCATGTCTTTAGGCTGGGTACCCCAGAGCTGAATGCAGTACTCCAGGCGGGGTCTTATGAGAGTGGTGTAGAGGGGAACAATCACCTCCCTCAACCTACTGCCCACACTGCTTTTCATACAGCCCAGGATACAACTGGCTTTCATGGGCTGCAAGTGCACATTGCTGGCTCATGTCCAGTTTCTCCTCCACCAATATCCCCAAGTCCTTCTCTGCAGGGCTGTTCTCAAACAACTCATCACCCAGTCTGTATTGATATAGGGGATTGCCCCAAACCAGGCGTAGGACATTGCATTTGGCCTTGTTGAACTTCATGAGATTTGCATGGGCCTACTCCTCAAGCCTGTCAAGGTTCCTCAGGATGACATCCCTTCCCTCTAATACATCAGCCTCACCACTCCTACATGTATGGAAGAAATATAGTGCACTGGAAAACTTGAGTATGCTATGGTACTTAAATTTAACGGTATTTACATACCTTATGGCTATACAGTTTGTTAAAGCTAAACTGCTATTTACATAAAAATACATAAAAATATAACCCTAACATATGTTAGCTACTTTGGAGATGATCAGAGGGATATGCAAATGAAGAATAGCTAGTACCACTCCTGGTCCATTACATCAGTCCTGGATAAACTTTTGCCGGGCCCTATTAGATGTAATCCCAGACCTGTCAATATTTTGAAATTCAAAAAGCAGACCAGATTTTTGGACATGTGGCTGTCTGATCTGTTCTTAAGGAGCAGGACCCCCCCCATATTACCATCTGGGAACTCTCAAACTTAAAGCTGCTTTTGCAGACTTTACCAAATAATTGATCTGTGTAAAGCACAGTATGTCATAATGGTTCTGGCCACATCAGACTGATTGAAACTCCATACTTTGAGTCTGTCATGTCTGGGTATCAGACTTCTCTTGTATGTGCTGCTTGGTGGATCTGAATCCAGCTAGAAAGTCAAATATCTGGATGCCTGATTTGCTGCAAATGAACAGACCAAGCATGTAGGTGGTCAGTATGTTCTGGATTTATTTGACTCATACAGAGTAAATCTTCACAAATGGATTACTGTTGGTTTATCTTGGGGCCACTCATCTTGGATTTCTGGACAATCAGTACTGTGGTCTGAAAGACTGACAGTTTCCACCCTAACTGGACCACTAGCCACCTGGAAATCCCAGACTGATGGCCAGATTCCTAAGTTTTTTGCTTGCAAAGTTAGTACAAAAATTGAAAAGAAAAACAAAAGGTAGAGGTCGAAGTGTGACATCAATTAAGGCTCGAAGTTCACACATCAGCCAGTTAGTGCCTATACATATCATCTAGGGAACAGATTGTGTCCAGCTGTTACAGTAGTAGCCACAACACCACAGTGGGTAGCCTTATACTTAGAAGTTCCTTGAGAACTATTCTGAAGCCTTATCATAAGGTTTCATCATCATTCCTGTCCTGTCTTAAAGAGCAGCATCTATGCCACAGCATAGATAGATATCAGTTTTATACTAATTACAAAAGCTGAGTTACTCATACTGAACTGAATTACTTCATAATCTAGAGTGGACAAGTTTATTAACAAGCACGTCCTTAGTAAAAATATAAATTTAACTTACAATACTTGAATGAACAAGGGAGTGTCACAAAATTTATGTTCATGTATTTAATTGATTCAGTAAATTATTTATTTACAGTTTATAATCATCAGTATTCATTACATATCCTTCTCATTACACTCTGTTTCAGGTTGGCAGACATTACAGAGAAATATTTTAATAAGTGTGAGCACATAAAGCTGGATATCATTCACACCTGGAAGACCTAGCCATATAAAAGCCTTATTTTAACTCATAATATAAACTTCTAAACAAATGTGATAAAAATCTTACTTTCCTATTTGCAATGCTTTTGATGTAGGGAATTATGTTTATGGGTATCTCCAGTTTTATTTAATCTAATCTTTCAGTGGTGTTAAATTTCATTATAATCTTGGTATGTTCCAATCAGAAACATGAATATTTCAGACTTTGTAAATATATCTTACTTAAAGTCCTAGTCTCACTGTAAATTTCATTATGAGGACACTATTGCTGCCTCTGTTATACTTGTGGAAAGTATAAATAAATATTCTAAAAATCTGAGCCTAATCTTACTTATTCTGGTGTAAATCAGAAATAACTGCACAGGAATCAATGCAATTTCATTAAAGGCATCATTATGTATCTTCTAGGCTGAAAGTTGTATACCTGCATTACTGGGATGAGGAGAAATGAACAAATGTGGTTTTCTTCCCTCTCAGGAAGAGGTTTATGCACAAAGCAAAGTGCATCAACACGTGACTATTCTGAATTTCAAGAATTTAGCAAGTATGTACCGTAGTTCATGCCTTATTGTAATCTGAAAGTATAGGACTTATTTTTAAGAGCTAGCACACAATTTTAAACAACTCTAACATGAACTTCTGAAATGACAAATAGTGCACCTCTAATGGAGTCTATGTTTTGAGAACGTGATGCAACTAACTTCACAGGTATATGTACGCTACTTCTGATTCATGCCAGAATAGAACAAAATGCCATTGATGTTTGTTGAATGTCTTTGGCTGAGTGATATAATTTCTGTCTTTCCTTGCACAAATCTCTATTGCAATGTTATTACTTGAATATCCTCCTAAATTTAGCTATTTCCAATACATATTGATATACTTTTTTTTTTTTCCCTGTATTTTGAACAGCCCTAATTTAGTATTTGGGAATATAAATAGGTAAGGAAAATAAGACTGATCTTCTACATTCTCTCACAGTCTAAAGTCAGCTTCTGAAGTAAATTTTTGGGTGCAGGTCTCTCATGACTAAATGAACTGGATTGATTTTCTTTCCTGCAGTACAGATGGAGTCTCACATTGTGTTCCTCATCACAATATGCTAGGGAGTGAGTAAAAGAAGAACATGCTCATACACCAAGGAAATAAAAATAAATGCGTACTTATTTTATAGGGGAAGGAAAAAAAAGTCCGTGTTTAAAGCTGCTATATGGAACTATTCCACTACCTACTATTCTGCACAGGTGAATGTACCTTCTTTTCCAACAGTGCTAATTATTCTAAAAAGAAAGTTAATGTTGTTTCTGGTAGATCAGCTAAATCATTCAAAGTTAGTTCAGGTATCTCTGCATGACTGAATGGTGCATATCTTGTAGGCACAACTTGCAGGAGAGCTCTCCTTTATGTTTGTCCCTTAAATTAGCACATGGGGTACATTCTCTTCTCTGCCACCTGCTCTGCATGTATGTTCAGACCACATGCTGGTCTTCAGGGGATGACTAGCAGTTAAATGTAATTACCTGATTTTACTGGTTCAGATATTTCACACTTTGTGGCTAAGCGCTCTGTACTCCTACAGGTTTATTTTAGCAACTAGTATCTCCCCATTCTACTGCTTTTTTAGCTTCCAGAGTGTTGTTTTATCAAGTCTTGCTGTTTTTCCAAAGTTGAGAATTAGTATTCTTTAACAACCTTTTAGATGCTTACTGTAGTGTCTGCCAAGGAAATCTAACTCATTTCAGGTGGATTAAATTGGCGGTGCGACTCTGTTCCTAGATTTGGATTTGTAGAACAAAAGGTAGGGAAAGAATGAGAGGTCCCACTCCAATTATATATGATTGTTTTCTTTCTTTTGTTCCTTACAGCCTCTGCCTTTACTATCTGTCACCTGAATGACTCTTTTTTGTTTAGTTACCTCCTTGTTCTGTATTCTTATAAAGTAAATAAAAATTCAGTAACAGAAAGGCACCAATATCAGTTAGTAAATGTCTTTTCACATCTTCTTGAGAAGGAAATATAGAAGGCAAGAGAAAAGAGAGGGGGGAAAAAGGAAGTGATAAAGAAAAGGAAAAAAATAGTGGGGAGAAATCTTATCAAAGGGCAAGGACAACAGGGAATGTTGAGGTAGTTGTCCAAAATGAAAATATACTGGAAAACATAGGATAGGGAAACCCAGTTGCCGAGTTTGAATCAATGAAAGGAACCCAGCCCACCATAACATACCGACTTTTCCTTTAGATAGTTCCAAGAACTCTGAAATTACGAAAAAGAAATAAGAAAAAGTAGAATAATATGACATGGACACAATTTATTAAATAAGTTCTATTTTACTTATTCAGGTATTCCTCCCCAGTTTGCAACTTGGTACACCTTTCTACATTTCTTTTTTTCTGAAGTCTGGCCTAGATTAGTCCCTTACCAGGTGTTTTTTCGTTGTTTAATGCTAATAAAGAATATGTTGCATAACCTTGAAATGCTCATTTAATCTTCTGAATAGTAAAATAAGGCAAAAGAAATAACTGAAGGGTCCTTTCAAATGTTTACCTTCTTCTTTCCCACAGAAAAATAAAAAAATTATAAAAAAATAAAACAAAACCGAAACCGAAACCACCAAAACCAGAAACAACAAGCAAGCAAACAAAATGTTTTATTTCCGTAACATCTTACCTTTGCTGTCAAAGGGTAAAGAAGTGGACTCCAGTATAGAAGCAAGAGGACATAAGTCCTTTAATCACTCCTTTGCTGCTCACTCCTGGATGAGAACTGTTTCCTTCACAGAGTGAGGATTACATATCATAGGGCTATAACAAGAGTCTGCAATATCTACAGAGAAGAAGAACTGACATGAGTCAGAGAAGGTCTGGAAGGTAAAGGCAACAGCATATGGAACATAGGTGAAAACGAGAATTCTTTTTGTTTTTTTCTTATGGTCTGGAAAAACATCCTTGTAGCACTGCGCAGAATTAAGCAGAGCTCCCCAGTCAAACTCATGGAAAAACAGTTCCAGCTAACAACTTTTATGCCAGGAATTTTAAATTGTGCACAAGGGCCAGGTTTTGGAAGGTACAGAAATCGCTACACCATATGATATCATCAGTGTGAGTTTTTGAGGTGCCTTTCACACCTTTTTGGCTGTTCACTGATAATCTAAGAAATAAAAATTCAGTAAAATAAAAAATTGGAGTAGAATAATCAGAGTTAAAACAAGGTGCTGTGAGCAGAAAAGCACAGAAAACACAGTCTAAAATGAAACTTTCAGCTGGGTCTGCTCTGTGACTTCATGAATTCCCTGGCAGTCTTATCCCCAGTTCTGCCGATTCATGACTTCTACATATGTGGAAATTCCAGTTCTAAGTTTTATCGCCCTTCCTTCTAATACACATTTTCATTATTTATATAACCCATCTTTAATCTAATATTAACATCTATTATTAATAGATCCAATTACAAATCTAGGAGTCAATATACATGTAGTACTGTCATTTATTTTGTTGTAAATCAATGGTCTACTTCCTTCCATTATTTATAGATGCATTTTCTATTTTATATTAGGAATCCCTATAAAGAATTTTCAGATTTGGTGAAAAGCCCACTTACTGAAACTTCCAAAAGAAGATAGAAAGAGTAAAAAGGATCCTTAGAGATATTAATACTAGACAGAAATCAACAGCCTGATGGACAGGAAAAAAACCCCAAGTATTTCATATGTACTACTAATACAAATGTATAGTAGATAGAGCACACAAGTGGCAAATCTATGTTGCTACCCTTATGAGTTGTAGGGATATTTTTGTGTTACATTAGAAAAGAAAAACAGCTGATCAGTAACAGCAAGTATTTCCAAAACTAATATCCATCTCGGATTGTACTACCGTTACGTGCTTTGAACTTGGTCCTGTTTATTTTCACATAGGAGTGAAAGTATCAGAAAATCAATGAGACCTTTCTGTTTTAATACCTAAATATTTAAGATGTTTTTGCATTAAAATGGTCTCTGTTGACTGAGGCAAAAATTTGTTCTTCTTATTTGTGTCTTTAAAATATTATTTCAAAATCATTTTCTGAGGAAAATGAACACACTTACCTTTGCTATGCTGATATGCTTTTGTAATTTTGCTCTGTGGCTTTAGCAGTGTTTATCCTAACTGTCAAAGGAGATGTGAACTGTGTTCTACTCAGTCAAATTTGGCTTTTAAATCATTATTGATATAGATTAATTTTAGAACAGCCTGGACTTCAAAATGCCTATTATATCCCAAATAACTAACTTGCTTGCATTGCAGACTGAGATTGCTTACATTAAAAGGAAAAAATAGTGACAAGAATTAGATAAGCAATCCATTTATTTATGCACATATACGCATTAATATTCCCAAAATACAAATTTCCAACATACTAAAGGAATAAAAGAAAACAGAGATTTTTGTTAACAATCTCAATTATTTATTTTTTTATCCAAGGACTATGCACAAACAGTTTATCTGTTTTGTTTTTATATGTCGTTAATTTTGTGAGGCTAAACAGCATGGATACTAGTAGCCCAGTGCTTGAATGCCTACGCCAACCCTATTTTATTTACTACAGATGTACAACTTAATTTAAAAAAATCTAATTCTTCATCAATTGTATACACATAAAAACAATCACGCTGCTTATCTGAAGTCTTATTTCAGCCTCATCTTGAAGGTTAGTAATTCTTTTAATGCCTACTCTTAAACAAAAGAGCTATAATGTCCACCAGCCCTCCCCATATTAGAAGATAGATACGTTCTTGGATAAGGACTTCTAATCAATAGAAATATGAGCTGAATCTGTGAGCAATATATATCAACACAATTAAGTAATATGAGGTTAATCAGAAGTATAACCCATGTGCCTAACAACATCTAAAACTGTGTAAGAAATATCTGAGACATACTTGAAATACCATATGGAAAGGTCAACTTGATATTTCTATGATAGCACAAATCCGTCCTAAATGCCATGGAAATAGCAGTAACATGGTATTTGTGTTACAGAAGAAAAGCTAGAATGATCAGTCATTTACCAAAATAGAGAAAGATGCAGAAGAAGGGTCTTATAGTATCTGTATTACCCATGAAAAGAATTACTAATAAACATAAAACTTCAGCTTTTTTGAGTAGCTAATGATACTGGAGGTAGCAGCCACACTGTTGCTGAAGTTATTATAAGCCATTGGAGTTTGCTGCGATAACAGTGTAGTGGTAATGTGATATGCTCATTTATGGTTTGGAAAAGAGGAAATATGTGGAGGTTAAGGAAGGATTAAAACAGTATCACTCCATCTTCTTTATGTGTTTTCCATTTAATTAATCACTCACATTTACTGAAGTAATTTGTGATTTTTCTAATTTTGTCACAAGATCCTCATTACCGGTTACTTGTCAAAACAAAGCAGGCTTTATGTCTGAGACAGAAGGAAAAAATACAGGAGGAAAAAAAAGTAATGTGCCACAAGACAGTCCTTTAGTAATAATTTAAAAGTGAAAAAAACGAAATGCCACTTTACCTCCTTTTCCATTAGAACCTTGAAATATTTGAAGCCTGAAAGAGCACACAGTCATTGAGATTGAATCACTGTGTAATACAGGCAAAAGTTTCTGAGAAATACTTCCTGCATCCATAAATTCTTCTTGAGCCCAACTTTTAGAAGGATGATGGATGTTTAAATATAAAGACTTCATGTAATGGAGAATGTATCCCATTAGTAGCAAATGGTTAAATATTGTCATGATATAAAATACTTTATTTTTAAACTGAGGTGGGGTTTTTAACCATCTTGTATCCCATTTATTTTGCTACTCTTTTGTGTGATAGGTTAAAGTTCTGGCTTCCTAAGCAGGTAATTACAGATTGTGACCAAACAACCAATTAATAATATTCATTCATGCTGAGTGGTTTGGAGTCCTTTTAGCTTTTTCTGTAAGGTAGATTTTCTAGACTCCAAATAATTACTGCACATCTTTTATGAACCCTTTCCAATTTGTAAACAGTTTTTCTAAAGCATAGACACCACAAACTGAATTTCATATTTTGAGTAAGAATCTCACAAAATACATCTGGAGGTAATGACTTCTTTTCCTATTTGGTAATTCTTGTTTTGTCTAGCCCAAGAGCTGCCTTTGTTCCATTATTGACTGTTGCAGACAGGGAACAGAATATCTTTGAGTTCAACACAGGACTTTTAGTTTCCTAAACCAGGTTTTCCCTTACAGGTGTGACTACACTCTCATATTTGAACAATGTAATGATTACCTGTTTGTACTATTAATATGATTCAGAAAAAATACAATTATTGTGGGATTAGGAAAACATCCAGTAGCATCTATAGCTCTCTCCTTACCAAACACTGATTTGTTAACCAGAAAAATAAAACTTGTAAGAGCTGTTATGTTGTTGTGTTCACAACAGTTGTGTATTTTCTCTAGTCAAATATCTTCTGGAAGAGGAGTGGTGTTTATTTCTAAAGTTTGTATATCAGATAGTGTATTTGTATATATTTTACAGAGTTAGAACAGACAGTTTCTAATACGTCCTTTCTGGTTCACAGTAAAACATACAGATTGAGGAAAAGGTTAGTTTTTTTTGTTTTAAAAAAATACAAATTTAAATGTGCTGTAGAGAAAACAAAGATTTAGAGTTATGTGCAATTAGTTTCAGATACTTTGTCTTTGACAGATATGTACTGTCTCAGCTACTGGCAGGCTGAGGAACAAAGGTTTATAGAGCAGATTTTCCTGTCACACTTTGACAACAGGGAATTCATTACTCAGAGAAGCATTTTCTCCATAGTCATATATTGTAGCCTCCTGAGTACATGTCCATTTTTATTTGCTCTCAGTTCTGGGAGCCAATATCTAGCTCAGAAGTCCAAGTCAGAAATTAAAAGTGAAAAAGTACCCAAATGAGGAAAAACCCCCATTTTTTTCTAAACATGACTCCAAGGTGAGCATACAATTTATCCTTTTTGGTGCATCAGTTTGGTACATCTGGGAGTGACATTTACAATTTCAACAGCTACGCTAGTTGGCCTTGTTTTTCAATCAGCTGCAAAGGGCTTGACTTCTGCCTTTTTCACTCCCTTCCTGCTTGTTGCAACTGCCCTTTTCACTCTGCCGTCTCTACTACGATTGTGAGGCCTCTCAAATATTTCAGTAATAATGTGGCGGTGAAAGCATAATATTACGTATAACGCATTCTGTTCATCTGACTTCAACGGTTTCAGAGCAATCACGTAATTATTTTTTTGCCATTTTGGTACAGTGTTAATTTGGGGGAAAGAACAAGCAGGTACTAGGTATAATGAGATGGTGATTAGCTAGCTAGCTAGCTAAGGTGGGAGCTGGACCTCCCCTGGAGCTGCCGAGGGCAACAGAAGTTTGGATAATGAAGGCAAGAGTAAGTAGGGAAGAACTAGGGCTCAATATCATGATGTGCCACCATTCCTGCCAAAAAGACAAGCGTCATCAGTCTTTACCAAAGTGGATGGGCCACCTATTCTTAACCTAGAAAACTAACACGCATAAATTTATATACGTTTGACAAATAGCAGCTAAAAAAATACATGTGAACATGTTTTAAAATTGCTTAGAAGATAAGAAAATGAACTGTCACTGCAAAGGGGATTAAATTTTGCTAAATAATCTTGATTTTATTGACTTGCTTATGGACTTTGGTGAGGGGGAGAAAGTGGCTGTACTAGTCCTTTCTTTTGGGAGATAAACTGAACAGAGGGTCTGTGAGTAATTAAACCACATTTCACTTTCAGATTTCTTCACTGATATTAATTAACCAGTGTGCATATGGAGTGATGCACTTCATTCATAAGAGAGAAGTAGAAATATACTTTATTGATATAAACCGGTGAGGTAATAAGGTTCAATGGTAAATGCAACAGTGGTTTAAAAAGATTTGATGGCAAGGTACACCTGATTATTTACTGCATAGAGGACAGGGTCAGACAAAACTGTCAGGGAGACCCTCCCATCAAGTCATGAGGTTCAGAAAGGACTCCCTTTGTTTTCTAAACTGCCTCTCAGAAAGGAGTTTCCATGCAGCTGGATCCAATCCTAGACCCAGACTGGGTCAATGGTTTATGTCTAAAGGATTATATATGCAAAATCAATCCTTTGTATCACTTAGCTAAGATTTCAAAGTTTAGCATGCTGGTAGTCACTTACCAAGTGTCTGTTGTAGCAAGGAATCTCTCAGCCTCCAGGAGTAACCTTGAGAGGCATCCCCTACTCAAGGGGAGATCCTGGCATGCAGACCACTGCAAGGCAGGAGAGCTCCAAGGACTCTTGGGCTGCTTACTATTTATGGACATATTTGCATACCAACCACAGTTTTTAGTTCCTTCACTCTGGTTAAGTGGGACCATTGCACAACAGCCCTTGGCTATTGCGTTGTTGTCTGTCTCCCAAATCTACTCTGAGCCTGATGCAGCCATCATGACCAGGTGCATCCATTAAGACAGCCACTTATTGCCTGAGCAGGATTAGAATCTAAAGGATTATATATGCAAAATCAATCCTTTGTATCACTTAGCTAAGATTTCAAAGTTTAGCATGCTGGTAGTCACTTACCAAGTGTCTGTTGTAGCAAGGAATCTCTCAGCCTCCAGGAGTAACCTTGAGAGGCATCCCCTACTCAAGGGGAGATCCTGGCATGCAGACCACTGCAAGGCAGGAGAGCTCCAAGGACTCTTGGGCTGCTTACTATTTATGGACATATTTGCATACCAACCACAGTTTTTAGTTCCTTCACTCTGGTTAAGTGGGACCATTGCACAATAGCCCTTGGCTATTGCGTTGTTGTCTGTCTCCCAAATCTACTCTGAGCCTGATGCAGCCATCATGACCAGGTGCATCCATTAAGACAGCCACTTATTGCCTGAGCAGGATTAGGGATATAAGGATAAAGGTTGGGTGGGGTTGGGGATGTGGGAAGCACACCGTCACAACCAGTCTCCAAAATTTAAGTAATATTAGCATAAGTGGATCACCATGTCACAAGAAGTACAGTTAAAGCAGTTTAACTGCACACAGGACCACAGAGTTGACCAAAATCACATCAGTAAAACCCTAGACTTAGTTTACCAACATTTGTAGAGCATCTTGGAAATAAAAACTACCAAATAAGTGTTAAGTTTCATAGTAAAAGAGGATAAGTGAGACCAAGATATTTCTATAGTATACTTCCCAAACTATGAATATGTGCAGTTCATGCTAGTACATATGCCAACAAAATTGCTAGAAACATATGGAATATCATTGAACATTCTTTCACAAAATACATTTTTCAACCAAAAGAAATACTTCCTCTTTTAAATGTTATTAAAACATTTTTTCCTTTTTTTTCAATTAAAAATCCTGAGTTGTATGATATTACAATACTATATTGTGGCTGCTTGGTTTTTGGATTAAAAAAAAGGTTGTTAATAAAAGTCAGTATTTTTACCAGAATCAATGTTTGAGTAGTTTTAAAGATTAAAATACTTAAAATCATTTTCTTCTTTTTTTAAAAAGGCAAAACTAAAATATGACTATGAGATTAATATACCTGTACACTATTTTTTATTTTCTACTAAAATAATAACTAGTTCCTGGTAAATTCCATTAAAAATCACTGTATGACAATGATCCAAGTGCTTAATTTTCTGTGACTGACTGACTGAACTCACATTGTCAAAAGGAATTTACCTCTATAAAATACAAAGCAGATTCTGGCTCTTTCTAAACATCAAGTAACAACAATACTTTATTACTTCTTTTTAGAGATGAAAGCAATTAATTTTAGGGTCCAAATAATATGAAGAATCTGGTGAGAATAGTATGTATCTGTTCATTTACCAAGAAACAAGAAGTCACAAATGAGGAAAAAACCCAATATTAGTCTTCCTGTGCTCCACAATGAAAATAATGAAAGCTTTAAAATTCACTACTGAAATTTTCCGATATTAAGTAGGTGCTGCTTTCTTCGTATTTTTATTTGTTTTTCTTTTACTTTTACACATCATAAATATGAGCTCAGCCTTTGAATAAACAATAAGTAGCTCTATATGCTCCCTCATTGAACTAGCTCTTAACCTTTACAAGTCAATGTTTTTTTCATGTTTAGGTTTGGGGACGACAGTTTAAGCCATCCTCATTATTATCAAAGAACATTTATATTTGATAAAGGAATAGCTTTGAGTGGGAATTCCCCATCACAGTTATGCAACCTTAGATATATTTTGTTAGCTTTGCTGAATTTGAAGAATATAGCCACCGATATTAGAAACTCAATAAGTTGTGCAGTGTGAAAGACAGAACCAACCTAAAATTGACCTCTAGAGAAATCTAATGTACACATATCCCTTTGAAGAAAATAGTAGCTGTTATGATGAATGTTGCTTTGGATAAAGATCAGAACAATCATACCATGGCAGAAAAAAAAGATAAAAAATACCTGAGAATAAAGAGAAGTTAGCTAAATTCAGTAAAGGTTCTGAAGGCTGGAAAGTGGTTGGAAACCTCAAAATCTTGTTAATATGATGTTTGCTTTTCACTCTGATCTACAGTAAACAGAAAGTATAATTAGAGATTTGGTGGTCTTGACAATGTTAGGTTTATAGTTGGACTCGATGATATTAAGGGCCTTTTACAATTTAAATGATTCTATGATCCTATGATTCTATATTCAGGAATCAGAATTTAAATATCCCCAAAAGTTTTAGTATAGAATGACATATGATTTAATTTTCAGTTCAGAGTATCTGACTGTCTCAATGTACCTATACAGAAGGTCTGAAATATTGTGTTAAGCTCATCATTTGCCCAGCCTTATGGTGGTTGTTTCACACAGTTCAAAGGCCTGTCCCATTTGTTACTGTCATACAAGAAACCTTGGAAATATATGCACACCAGTTTGACTTGAAGTTTCTACAAATGCCATCCAAGAAGAGAACATCCTAGAAAATAAAGAGACAAAAGCTTTCAGGGTTTTGCTATAAAGGCAAAAAGCAACATACCTTGTGCAGCTGGAAAGCTATCACTAATTACACTAGATTTTGAGAGAGAACTTGCACAGAGTCAGCAGAAGCCCATTTTAGGCCACGAAGTCCTAGATTAAACAATTGTAAGTGAATTGAAGGCCATTTAAAGGAATCCACTTAACTTGGTAAATATCTTGTCCAAACCAAGAATTATTCCATTACCCTAAACTGAATACTAAACCAAAGCATATGCTTGCTTTTTCATGGTGATCAAAGCAATCTGCCAATTTGGATGGAGTAAACAAAGTCATTGATTTGATCAATCAGGTACTGTAAATGCTAGAAACCCAGCTGATGAGCCATGCTGACTAATGATCATGAAATATTAAGCAACAGATGTTGAAACCTGGGAAAAGTGCATATGAATCATTGTGCTAGTTTATATCATCGTGATTAATTATAAATGACCCCATTTTGGCTATTTGTGATCACTGACCTGAACGTGCTTTCTATAAACTTGTGTATCTGTCTCATCTATGATATTCAAGTCTAAACTTTACCCAGTAGCCTGAGTTCTGCTTTTGTGAGGACTTAGTGAGATTTATTTTTCAAAATGCACATCTGAGTTGAGGACTGTGAGATACAATATTAACTTTAAATATAGGAAGTGTCACATCATATTACAGAAGTGGGAAGAAACCTCTGGGAGATATGTAAGTATATATTCCTTGTCAGTGGAACTCAGCCAAAGATGCTTTGAAGAGTGTTCAAGGGAAATAGTCCAGAAAACATGAAAGAAAACCTGTAGGTGATACTTTTAGATCAGTCCAGCAGCAAATAGTCAACAGTCCAAATCTTTTAAAAGCCTAGTTCCATAATCCCTACTAGACCAAGGCAGGACCGCATTGTCACTGGAGTACTGGAGACAATCTTAGATGAAAATAACTTAAATGTGCTGCAAGTTCTTATTTTCTCTTCATTTACAGCCATAAGCAAAACAAGTAATGAAAGAAATCTGAACAACTTGGACAAGAACTTAGTAGGTATAGAAAGAATCAGAGAATAAATTAACAGCTGTACAATGATGTAAGTTAAACAGTCAAACAGATTTAACTAATCAGTTAAAACAGGGAAGTATCTCCTATGAATGTTGAAGAAATAAACTCCTTATTCTGTAAAAGGAATGTTAGGTTAGCTCCCTAAGGGTGATCTCAGAGTTGATTTTTTTACCCCTCTTCTTCCAATAACAAGGACAAAAATAAGGACAGTGAAGGATGATGAAAATTTCCTGTACAATACCATAACAAATTTAACTGCACCACTGAAGAAGAAAACCTTATTCCAATATGTTGAATGTGAGGCAAAAATAGACTGAGAGCCTTCATACTTAGAAGAAGTGGCTATGGAGATATGAGGAACTATTTTTCAGTACAGCTACTATACAATGATCTTGTTTTTATATACTGCTATTAATTAGACTGTCATCCAGACTTTTTAAAAAGGCCATTAGCAGCAGTCAGTGCTAACACTAGAGATGAAATTTTGAGGTTGCTAGCTGACACGTGGGAATGTCTCAAATGTACATCAGGGGAGGTTTATACTTATTAGGAGGCATTTCTTTAATGAGTGGGTTGTCAAACACCGGAACAGGTTTCCTAGAAATTGGTAGTTGCCCCAAGCCTGTCAGTGTTTAAGAGACATTTGGACAATGCCCTTAATAACATACTTTAACTTTTGGTTATCCCTGAAGTGCTCAGGCAGCTGGACTAGGTGATCATTGTAGGTCCCTTCCAACTGAAATATTATGTTTTTCCTTTTGTTTCTATTTTAAACCCTTGAAGTCATCTAGAACTGGAGGAGAACACAGAGGAAAATAAGTAGTTGCAGCTGCAGTTCCAAGAGATAAGGAAATGAAACCATCTTTTTAGGAAAAGAAAAAAGTCAGAACAAGAAAATAAAAATTTATGTTGAGATGAATATGCATTCAGAAAGTGAAGGAAACTGTAGGAAAGAACAGAGAGTAGGTAACACTGGGGCACATTTTAACAGCTAAAATTGCCACTGGGTAGCTAAACAGAGGTGAAGAGAGCCAATTGCTCCCTGACCAAATTGTGGACACTATGGCAACTTGGCAATTTATGTTGATAATGCAAATGTCATTTTGTGTGTAAAGCACCAAGGAACTAAGAGTTTCCGAATTTTCAGTCTCAGGATTATCAGGGTGCTATGGCCAGTCTGTGTCCCTTTATGGTAAAAAGCACAGTATTTCTTTCTGCTCCTACAAAGTGATGTGCTGGTTTTGGCTGAGAAGGGGTTAATTCTCCTCACTGTGGGGGTCAGCTGCCTTTCCAGCTTCCCGCTCTGCTGCGTGATGGGGGGCGCTGGGAGGGGCAGGGCCATGGTGGGGGCGGCTGACCCTGACTGGCCAATGGCAGGTTCATTCCATACCACGTGACACCGTGACCAGCATATGAAGGGGGGGGCAGGGCGGGGGCAGTTGCGTCTCGGGAGCAACGCGGCGTCGGGTCGGTGGGTGGCTGCGGCGTGTGCGGTTTTTTGGGCGGTTCATTCCCCCTCCCCCCTCCCTTCCCCCCTCCCTTCCCCCCTCCCCCTGGGCTTTGCGCCTCTCGTTGTTCTCCTTTACATTGCATTTCTGTTGTTGTTTCTTTTAATTTTAATTATTAAACTCTTCTTATCCAACCCACAAGCATTACCCTTCTGATTCTCTCCCCCAGCTACCAGTGGGGGACTGAGCGAGCGGCTGTGTGGGGCTGAGCTGGCGGCTAAACCACGACAAGTGAAAATATAGAAAACAAGAATTTAATAGACAATACTTACTTTAAAGCCTTTACAGTTCACTAACTTTTGTAGTCAATATTGTTAAAAAATTCTTGTGGGACCAGAAGAGCTTGAAACAAATCCCAAAGCCTCAGAAGGACTGTGGGAGAGATAACATATTTGACTCATAGGAGAAACTGTTCATGTGCGCCAGAGTAAAAGTCTGTGAGAGACTCTAGTAATGCATATCCCTTCATTGGGCATTGATTGCAAAGCAAACTAGGCATAAAGATAGAACAGAAATTCCTTTACTTTGGGTAGCAAGTCTATGTATTGGTTTTTAGTATGAATGGAGAATTTTAATACTTACAGTCAATGGATACAATGTATCAAAATTGAAATTTAAAAATTGATAAGGAAGTCAAGCAGTAGACAGTAAAAAATAAGGAGCTGCAGCTCTGGTTGTTGATCTTGTGAAAGCATTCACTCTTTAAACATAAATAATTTAGAAATCTGTTAATTATTTTTGGTACCACAGTCATCTCAGAAAGGGTAGAATTATCATCTAAATGTTATGAGGGGAAAATGTGAAGAAACAGTATCAACTATTCAATATTTTGAATTCCTCACAAGGATTACAATCCAGTAAACAAGAAAAAATAATAGGAATCAAGCATATTACTTGATGCTTCCTGCAACTTGTTTCTTTTCAGGGAAAATTAACCCCCGACTCCTTCCAGTCCTGAAAAGCAAAGATTTCCTTTCCTTTTCTTGTTTTTCAGAATTATGAGTTGTCAAGCTGCTGTGATGACTGCAACACTATTGTTCATGTCTATCACAGACACACTACGTGATATCTGAATCAACAATTGAAATCTGTGACAGATATGAATAAAAAAAGATGAAGCTTCATTTGCCATGAATGTTACAATCAGCCTTGAGCCATAGGAGGTTAATCTTTATCCACCATTATGCTTATTTTCTCAGTAGTCAGATCTGAAAACTCTACTGTTGTCTCAATCAAATTTAATTTCCTTTCAATAAATCCTCTTAGAAGAAAATAAAGACTATAATGTAATTAAAAATAGATCTTTAGGTCACAGATTCTTGACTCAAAAACAGTAAAACAGCTTTGTGACAGGATCTTGGTCAGTGAAATATCTATGATGGATCTGCCTTGGCCTTCATAACAAACTCCCCAAAAAACCCCTAAGATTTTTTAGATTATTAATTAGAACTGTTAAATTTAAAAATAGACAAAACTCATAGGGTCATGGCTGGAAATAAAAAGTATTTTTAAACAAATATTCTACCTGCTGTATTCTTCTTGGTGAATCACTCCTTACATTCAATTTAATGACCTTCAAATCTGTTATGAACTTTGCATAGTCTTTTGTGGAGGTCAGGATGTATATATTTCTAGTGCTGTGGCTGCCTAATCTCTACTCCTCTGCAGCCTCTGGCATGTTCTTCTCCTTAAGCAGCCCGATAGCAGCCTGAGAGAGGGTGCGTTCTCCTTGCTCCAGATGGGTCCAACTTGCCCTTTTGTTTTGCTTGTACACAGACTCAGAACACGCATAAATATTATCAGTCAAATGCAGTAAAAGTTATAGGCTACTTCGACAATAGATTTGCACAATAATATTGAACAGCTAGGGACTGCTTCAATTAATTGCTTAGCATAATGACTTAATAGCTCATTGAAAGACTAAACTAACTTTAACAGTTGTTATTATTAAAATAAAGGAATAAGAAAGTCCTTGTGATCTTTTTTTGTGGCATATTAGATGAAAATTAAGTACTATACGTACAACAACAAATTTAGAGATGTGAAGAATTTTTGCATTTAATTTGACAGATCTAATAATACATGATATAATCCTGATAGACTCTGTGGCAGCGAAAACATAACTGTAAAGTTTCTTCAATTCTGATGCAAAAAGAAGTAAAATATGTTGTGTAAAGAAATGGAATTTGTTGAAGGTGTGCTGGTTTTGGCTGAGGTAGAGATAATTTTCTTCATATTAGCTAGTATGGGGCTATGTTTTGGATTTGTGCTGGAAACAGCGTTGATCATACAGGGATGTTTGAGTTACTGCTAAGCAGTGCCTGCACAGAGTCAAGGCCTTTTCTGATTCTTACCCCAACCCACCAGTGAGCAGGCTGGGGGTGCACAAGAAGTTGGGAGAAGACACAGCCGAGACACCTCGCCCCAGCTGACCAATATCCCAGATACCCCATGCCATATGATGTCATGCTCAGCCTATAAAACTGGGGGAAGAAGAAGGAAGGGGGGGGGACATTCAGCGTGACGGTGTTTGTCTTCCCAAGTAACCGTTACGCGTGATGGAGCCCTGCTTTCCTGGAGATGGCTGAACACCTTCCTGTCCATGGAAAGCAGCGAATGAATTCCTTATTTTGCTTTGCTTCCATGCGCAGCTTTTGCTTTACCTGTTAAACTGTCTTTATCTCAACCCATAAGTTTCCTCACTTCTACTCTTCCGATTCTCTCTCGTCCCACCATGGGGGAGTGAGCAAGCAGTTGTGTGGTCCTTAGTTTCTGGCTAGGGTTAAAACATGACAGAAGGATAGAGAGAATTCATAGCAAAAACTCATGCAGAAGACAAATATCTTATTCCATGTAACCTCAAAATAAGACCGCAAGGTCAATAGCCTTTAAACCTAATCAATCTAAGTTCAAATATCAATAAATACTAAATATTAAGAGACAACAGATATAACTTTTCTAATAGCATTTATTTTTTAATAAAGCTTCTTTTAAAGAAGTAAAGTACCACATTGGCAATTTTTATCATAATTCATAGACATGTAAAAATTGCATGCCATTGAATCATAGAGTCATTAAGGTTGGTGATGTCTAAGATCATCAGATCCAACCATCAACCCAACTACCATGCCTCTGAAACCATGCCCTGAAGTGCCACATCTACACGTTTTTTGAACATATCCAGGGATGGTGACTCCATCAACTCTCTCAGCAGCCTGTCCCAATGCCTGACCACTTTTTCAGTAAGGAATTTTTTCCTAATATGCAATCTAAACTTCCCCTGGCACAACTTGAGGTCATTTCTTCTTGTCCTATTGTTCACATTATAAGTCAGTTCAGGGCACTAGATGAGTGACAGTATAAGAAGTTAAAAATAAATAAATCAGGGGCAGGTTCCCTGTGTTGGAAATTACAAAACAAAATATAGAGAATCGTCAAGAGGATTTATTTGTCATATCAGAAAATCAATGGAATCCATTTTGTCCTGTCACACACACAAATCCAATGTGTTTTACACCAAACCAGAAATTAATCTAAATGATGCATTACCGTGCAAAAAGAAAATTTATTTTTTTTTTAACATTCCAGAATGGTATGATGACTGTGATGGATCCCAGGAATTCCTTGCACAAAATACTGCGTATCTCTTGTTCAAACCTTGAATTATGACAAGTTAGGTTCATTAAACCAGAAAATAATAACTTCAAAGGCCTCAAATATTTCCTTATTCAAAATAATTGCCAATATAACTTATTTTATAAAGCAATGCACTAAATAGAACAAACCATTCATTGACTTGACTGTTGAACTGCTGTACATAGCGGAAACCCAGCTGATGAGCTATGTGGATGGATGGTTATGTAATGCTGAGAAGTAGGTGTTCAAAAGAATAATCTTTGAGGAAATAATTGCCACAACTGATTTATTGTGGTAAAAGACCACAATCTAATTGTTACGTACATGCCCTTAACACTGACAGAAGTTTGGGTACAGATACTATCAGCCAAAACATTTGGAACTGAAGAACAAGGAAGGACAATGTATGAAATACACTGTCCACTATGTACTAGAATCTTCCAAAGACATATCTAAAATCCTCATAAAGTAAACTTTAATAATTATATAAGGGACTTACCTATTAGTACTCTTTTTCTCAAACATTCTTTTGAGGATTTTCTATATTTATCTGGAACTGATTTTTCTCTAAGTCTTTGTTTCTAGCGAGTCTGATTTGGGATTTTAAAAGAAAACCTTTCAGTCTATCACCTACCAATGACTGATGTCTTCTGTAGTCTTTGTGGAACTGGGAATTTTCAATTTCATGGCAATTGGTATTCTCAAACTGTTACTATTTCCCATCTCATTTTGTGTTCTTCCTGAGCTGCCTGCCTTTGTGTCTGTGTTTCCTGGTTTCAGCTGGGATAGAGTTAAATTTCTTTGTAGTAGCTACTATGGGGCTATGTTTTGGATTTGTCCTGGCAACAGTGGTGATAATATAGAGATGTTTTAGTTGTTGCTAAGTAGCGCTTACACTGGTCAAGGACTTTTTCGGCTCCCCGTGCTCTGCTGGGTGCACAAGAAACTGGGAGGGGACACAGCTGGGACAGCTGAACCAAACTGACCTAAGGGATATTCCATACCATCCATGACATAATGCTCAGCCTATAAACCTGGGGGAAGAAGAGGGGAGGGGGAGGACACACATTTGGAGTGATGGTGTTTGTCTTCCCAAGTAACCGTTACATGTGATGGAGCCCTGCTTTCCTGGAGATGGATGAAAAATTGCCTGCCCATGGAAAGCAGCAAATGAATTCCTTGTTTTGTTTTGCTTCCATGCGCAGCTTTTGCTTTACCCATTAAACTCTCTTTATCTCAACCCATAAGTTTCCTCACTTTTACTCTTCCGATTCTTTCCCCTGTCCCACCATGGGGGAGTGAGCAAGCGGCTGCATGCGCTTGGTTGCTGACTGGGGCTAAACCACTACACTGGGGTATTTGTATCATATTTCAGAATACGTATAATCTCTACTGTAATCCAAACACTTTTCTCTAGTTTCATTTTTTCTTAACTACCTTATTTTTTTATCTCAGATAAATTAATTTGCATTCATAAAATTACGTACAATATTATCTTTTAAATGCAAAAACAAAGGGGAATCATTTCATTTCATGCACAATGAAAGGAGCTACAACTTCAAATAGGAAGATAGGATTGCAAAATACAATACTAGGTAGGCAATTTATTATAGGTAAAAAATTTAGTAAGCATTTGCAAGCTTAAAATCTATAACTCTTATTTTTTAAAAAATGCATAAAACTAAATTCCATTGAATTTTGTTGAGAAACACCTGAGATAAGATTCAATTATAGACTTTGATATGCAGTGCCCATACCAGATTTCTGAACAAAAGGGAACAACGGCATCAGAGTTACAATTGTGTCACAAAGTCCCTATAGTAAAAGATATTTAGAGAAGTGACATTTCCAAATATGAAATAGAAGTGAATGAGTTCCTAGGCTATAGGGAAAAAAACATCAAACAAGTGAAAAGCAGAACAACTGCCTTTTTGGCCTAGGAAAGAATTCCTTACTAACCATAGACATAGTGGTGATCAGCTTAACCCAAAGCAAGACAAATCAGTAGAGAAGGGCACACTATTCTCCAATCTGATTACTTACTTTAGCTGTTAATTTCCATTCTCTCAGAGAAAGACTGAGAAGTAAACAAACACAAACAAAAATTGGAACGAAGACAGATTTTTGCCTACTTGGTGGCTCATGAAAGCACTGAGAATGGAATAAACTTTAGGCACACACACATAAAGTACAAAATCAAATTCTTCAGAAAAACTGAGGTAACATACACCGGAATAGTTCTATGCCGAAGAACTGGATTATTCTGCCACATAGTCCTTTCAAGAAACTCATGAAATTAAGTCTGAAAACCACAACTTCTTTTCATTAGGCCTTGGAGAACTGTGTTTCAAACAGCCTTTAAGCTCATTTGAATTTGATGTGTATGAACCAACTTAACTCTAAATCAAAGAAAACATCTGTGTGAGCATCTGCAAATATAACTAACTAAGCTTCACATAGCTCTAATGGTAATAAACTCAGAGGCTAGAGCATACTACCTTGAAGTTACTTATTTGTCACAATCCACTGTTGGGTTGAACAATTTAGCAGAGATTAAATCCCCTTGCTTTCCAACTGACCTTCAATCATTCTGGGAGGTTGGGGGCAGCTGGGCTTAACTTCTGAATAACTCCAATGTTTTATCGTGACTAGGTTCCTTTTACATTCTAAGAGACAGAATTAAGACTCAAAATGGAGTCAAGTGCCAAGTCACTTTATTTGGCCAACAACAAATATGGGAGAGGAAAGGAGGGGAAAGGAGAGGAAAGGAGAGGAAGAGAGCGCGTAGCGATAGCTACTACACCACAGATCTGCAGCATCCCATCAGTCCGATGAATCTTCAGATCTGGTGAGGGAATGTTCCAGAACACTCCTCGTGGTCTCCACTGGTTTCCCCTTTTTATAGCATTGTTCTCTTGCATAGTCAATAACTGTTTTGCCTACCCATGCCTCCCACTGGGTGGTGGGGCACATGCCCTATACTGTCCCTACAGGGCGCTTGAAAGTTCTAGAGGGTCCGAAACACCCCCCCTCAGTATGTTGTCAATCGACCCTGCGTGGGCCTGGGCTCATGTGCAGAGGCCATGTGCTCCTAGACAACAGGATGCACACATTCCTGTGGGGTAGAATTCACTGGGCTGCCTTGGTGATTAAACCATCCAGTCAGTTGCCGTGGTGATGAGGCTTCGGTCGTTAAACTGTCCTGCCAACAATGTTGAGACAAATTTCTAGTCCTTACATTATTCAGGTAAGTTTAAGTCTCTGAGGACTATTTTTCTCTAGCTGCAGTTTTCACATACTAAGAAATATATAAGGCACAAAGAGCTATTGTTTCCAAGGCCTAGTTTACATTAGATTTCATGTGGAACATTATAAATATTTATTTTCTCCCTGAAGTATGACATGAACTAACTAGGAAAGGGTCAATAGTATAGACTAATAGGCAGACACAGAATTCAAGGACTTCGTCATCTATCATATTTGTTCTAATAGGATTTTCAAGTATACGTAGAGTTTATCATTCTTTAACATTCTGTCTACAGCTTAAAAAAGCATACAAGAGTAGCAAAGCTATACAATGGACTAGCAAGCACAGTTACCTTGTAAATGACAATAGGATTATATCATCATTTCTCTGCCAACCATTTATGTTTTACTAGGTAGCAATCTAAAATCTTTTGAAGAGAGGAATTGTGTTTTTCAAAGTAGACTTTTTTCTCCTAAAAATATCTAGGGAGAAATGTGATGTAGGACCAAAAATATGCCACACAGAGGAATGTGTTGCAAAGAAGACTGGAAAAACAGGTCAAAATATATTTGGTTCAAATAAACAACAAGGTTTGCATCCTATCTTGGACAATCGATAGTTTTTAATCAATAACAAAGAATTTTCAGTTAGATTCAGCTTGAGTCTTTACATAAACCTAGCTTTTTATGTGTAGTACAAAGGGATAAACTGTAGCCCATGTGAGCTTTTGTATCATGGAAGGATGGAGGATTGGTGTCAGTTGCAGGGTGGGTATCTAATCTAGGGCCAGCACTGATTCATCACTGCTTCAGGTTTGTGAAGGTGTGGAGGGTTTGGTGCCTTTCCAGTACTTGGTGTATCTCAAACTGTGTGAAAATACATCCCCTCTTCTGACCAAACAGAGTAGAATTGTTCTCCTGTACAGTTTACAACTGGTTTTAATTTGTGTTGTATAGATTGATTTTATTTATTTTGAGTAACATCTCCTTTTTGTAACATATTTTTAAGTTTCACTTTAAAAATAAATTCTTCAAAGCTCTCCAGAAATAATATTACATTGATTACAAGAAGCTGCAATCCCATTCTCGGCTGTCCCATGCGATCAGCTCTGCTATGAAGCAGTAGCTGCATTCTGTACTTCTAGCTTCAAGACACTAATAATCTGCTCGGCTGTCTCTTTACTACTTCTACCTGATTCTCATGCTGTTAATAGTAGTCAAAAACATATTTGTTACCTATTTGCAGAAATATACCATTGAATTGTCTTCTCTGACAAGGCTTCTGAGAATCACAACCTGAAGGACCTGTTTCAAGTCTCTACAAACTGGAGACTGCAATGGAATCTGGCTATGGTGATATTCTCATGAACAAAAAATGCCCTTTTCTGGTGTGGCCTTTCTCCAGACAGGTATGTTTAGAAGCTGTCCCATATATTTTTTTCTAACAGACAGTTTGTGACTACCCTGTAGATTAAAATACATCATTAACCATCTTCACATAACTTTATGCAATGTATATATTTGTAAAGATCGTGATCTCTTTATGGACAACAAGGCAGACTATATATCCTCAGTGAAAGTTTTCCAATAAATAATGCAGTTAACACTAAACAAGCTATATATATATAAATCAGTAAAACTAATCCAGATGGTCTTTTTCTGCTCCAAAAGTTTTGTATATTCTTATGTGTTATCTCAAGAAAGAGGCATCTATTGAGTCTAATTTCCCTAGGGTAAAGCATATGGCGTAGGGTATGTCTTCTCAGTGGTCAGCACTATGCTTTTAGTATTCAGTAATATCTTCCTTTTATATAAAACACAACAGGCTAACAGTACAAGCACTTCTTATATAATACGAATTCTCCTACCTGGATTATAAGTAACAGCAGTAGGAAGCAGCCACCTGAAATAAAATGATATGTATAACTCAGTGTTATTGAAATAGTAATCAGAATATTATATATTACATTACGTTTTCAAAGTGTGTGCCTTATTAACTATAATGACAATTTAAGGAAATATTTAATTCTTTTTCTTAAAACGTGATTAATTCTGTTTCTATGCATAATGAATATATTGTTATACATCATTCTGGTATTTGTTATATGGAAAAATAAAATCTGTTTCCACTTATTTTAGATATCAATACTATAAAAAATTGTAGAATGTGATGAGAAATTATAAATTGTCCATTAAGATTAAAGAAATATGAATGCAGTTTCTTCCGTCCTTCCTTCTTTCCTTTCTTCCTCCCACCTTCTCACCCTTCTTAGTCTGACTCTGTATTTCTTCCCTTTTCTTTATTTCTCTTTTGTAAACAACAAAAATAGTATGTGTTTCTTTATAATTTCTAGAATACAAGAACTCTGTTTTGCTTTTGTAGTTCTGATGAAAATTATAGTTATAATTTTACATAAAGTTTGTATTATTTTGAGTAATACAGAGAAAATCCTCTATCAAGTGTGCATCTGCATGACACTAGGCAAATACTTATGCTATGGTGTCTGATTCGAAAAGGCCTTAAAAAATGTTAAATCTATAATTAAGCAATGTAATGAAAAATTGATAGAGAAGAAGGGCAGAAAAAAGAATTATTTCATCTATGTGCAGTACCATATATCAGTTTATGGATATTGTTGTTTAACTGTGCTAACTATGCTAATACCTCTCACAGCAGCAAAACAGCTGCATATGTATTGTGATGTCTGTAATGACACTGTTCCTTGCATTCAGACTTATTTCTCTCTTTCATCTGTGGATCAGAAACAGCTTGCTGTTCTCTTGTTGGTCTGTCCCTTTCTCCTTCAATCCAGAGGTAGTCATCCTGAAAGGGAAGACATGTAGCCTGCTCATCTGTTTCATTGCTGAGAAATTCCAAAACATCTACACTAGTTTCAGATACTATTTCACTTCAAATTTAAAAATACACTTGGCATTGCAATAAGGAGTGGACCACACCAGCTGTAAAACAAGACTAGGATGCTGGTCAGAAAGAATTTGTTACCCAACCTTTCAAAAATGCACCAAACTATCTTCTTTCTGGAAAAGATAACATGAAATTTGTTTCTGTAAGGGCATGCATGTTCACTACATGTCGTTAAGGATGACTGAAAAAAACCTGAACAGTTCTACTTATAGATTACCTTTAAGAAATGCTTTGATTTCTCTGTCAACAATTTTTCATCAACAACACTGCATTTTTTGAAGTTAATTTTAAGCAATACATGTTCTCTTACTTAGCATTTGTGTGATTTAGAATAATAACCCAAAAGATAAGGTGCTCAAATCAGATTAAAAGTCAAAACTACATCTTTTGGATAATTTTTAATTATCCAAAATTAGTGCTGAGTGCACTACACACTCATATTAGGCAGTGTCATTCAGAGATACTACCAATGAAATAGGAATAATTTTAGCAAAAAATTAAACAGATAGTCTCAGCAAATTCATCATTCTGAAGCAGCGGTAAGGTTAAAACAGAATGGAATTCCATTCAGAGTATAATGAAAATATGAAGAACTATGGTCAAAGGATCAAAATTTTAAATGCAAAGTATATTTGTAAAACAAAATATCATAGGCTGTCTACTTAAAAGATACCAATAAAGCATCCTGTTGTAATGCATTTTCTCACATTGCCTGGATATGTGCCTAACTTTTCAAAAAAAGATCCTCCCTTTAGAGGAACAAAGAGGCAATTAGAAGACCACCTTGTCTTTTCAGTGGTCTATGAATGGTGTATGAATATAATTTCAGTGAAAGTGTCTTATGTCATATCAAATTAGCATAAAAATGGGAGCAGAATTATTGATAAAAGAGGGTAAAGGCAATTTCTGATGTGTTCGTAATGTTTAGAGCTCTGGCTACGAAAGTTAATAGTGGACTGCACAGAAATATTAACCCTAACTCATATTTATTAAATAGAACATGCCTCGAAAGTACAGAGAAATAAGTTTCCCTTTTAGATTAAAAGTAGTGATACTACATTCTAATAGGGCTGTCCTTTCAAGAACAGATACTGTGATTTATTTTGAAGAATCCATTTCCAGTTAGTGAAAAGTATTCTCCACTTTCAGCAAAATATTTATTGCTATAAGGAAATTTGAGAAAAAAAAAACCACCTTGCGTTTTTTAGGTCATATAAGTGATAATAAATAAATGAAGAATTAGGGAAGCCAGTTTTGTTAGACCTTTCTCAGATGAAAAATATCCTAGCTGGGAAACTTACACCTTAAACCATGAGAATTTGTTAAAATTTTAAAGTAGATTACATGTACAAATACATTGTCTTTCCTTTATTTGGTTGTCAGGGATATATACACACATCATTTTTTTTTCATCCACTCAAGTCCTACAGCAGATGAAAATATCTCTTCTGATGGCAGGTGTACCACAGGAGGCCTAGATAACCAATGTTGGAACCAACAGTAGGTAAATGTGGTTTAACAGGAAGACATAGCCTTAGAAATCACTGACAAATATGCCTGGCAGGAACAGAATACTTCAGAAGGTCAGCTAGCCCATCCTTTAGTTTTCTGGTAGGATTGACCATGCTTAAATGATTCTTGACAGATACTTCTCTAACCTGTTCTTAAAAGTCTCAAATAACGGAAACTACCAATTTTATTGTCCCTGTTAGTATGAAGTTATTCCTCTCTTCCTTTTCCTTCTGTTAGCAGTGGACATGAAAACAGGTTAATTTCTTCATCTTTGTAGCTACCTTTTCCGTGACTGTGCCTCAGCTAGACTTTCAGCAGACTAAACAATGCTTCATTCTTTCCCTGTAAGTCACGTTTTCCAAAAGTCTGTTATTTTCACTGTTTTTCCTGGGCTCTATCCTAGTGCTAAAATAAGAAGCCTCATGATGCTATATTTATTTCTATGTTGTGAAAATGTTATACTTGTATGTGCATTCTAGTGCATACACTATGTTACCATTGCAGCAGCATATTGTTCACTGTCATCCAGTTAATGGTCCCAGAGACCCCCTATGGCCCCACCTTTTTTTAACAGAAAAATTTTGCTACTGATTTCAGTTTCTTATGAATGGCTTCCTCAAGCCTGCTAGAACCGTATCTGTTTCATGACTGAGCTTCCATAAGGTAATTGTCTTCCTAATACCACACTCCATCAGGCAGGAGAAAGACCGTTATCTACTCACCGTACATCAGCATAAGACAGTATGAATACTAAGTTTTATTCTTTAGCAGTGTTATGTTCACAGCGGTGAATGACAGGGCTGAACTGTGTGTTGTTCAGTCCAAGGTACAGTTACTATTACTCTGAGCTCACCCAAGGAGAAATAAAAAGGAAAAAATTTCAACATAACATTCAACTTTCAAAACATCTTTCAACAAGCATGTACCTGATTTAAATTAATCTTGATATAATTTTATTTTTACCAATAATGAGCAATATTATCTTTATTGTATTTACAGCCAAGGAACAGATGTTACTATTCAGTAATAATTTGTCACCAAAATGAAGCAAATTCAGGAGATTCCGTTCAGTTTCCCACCACATAACCATATTCTCTCAGCCATATTATTTCATGTATATTTTATTTCAGTCTATGCAGAAAACAAAATAAATGAAAATAAACCACAGTGTAAAGAAGTTGGGATCTTTAAATTGCTTTTTCTCTCATTCTTTCTCTTCAATTTTAGCCCATGGGAAAATAAATAGAAAAGTGCTCTCTCTGCTGTACTCCAGATATTTTTTCATAGATTTAGGGTTCACAGTGATTAAGAGCAGTAAGTAAGAAACATAGCAATGATTGAAATTGTACAGCTCTGGACCAGGAATCAACAACCTCCTAGGAAGTCCATTACAATAAGGGAAATGTCAGAAGATGGGGTAGAAAAATGGAATATTATGTTCTCTAGAATAAACCCATGCATAATAATAGAAAATATAATATCAAGAACAACCCTTCACAGGTAAAATGCTAGTTTAGATAGTTTACATGACCCCATCTTCACCTGTAACAGCTATGAATTCCCAGTTGTCACCATTATGAATGTCTACTTTTCTTGCTTGATACTTAACTGTCTCTGCCCATATTTCTTTTGCTTAGAGCACCGGACCAAGAAAACATCAGGATAATTTGTGATGGTGAAATTTATGCAACCAAAAAGAAAACTAAAAGGCTTTTGAGCTCATAAAAACTAGATTCTATTAGAATATAAACTAGAATAATTTAAAATAAATTTTTAAATTCATATTTTAAAATAAGGGTTCAGAGGGTAACATGATAAGAACATGGAAGACAGATCCAATGATGGTTACTAAATACATAAACAAAAACAGGTCACTAAATTGCCTGATCTAAAAACAGTTGGGAGAATATGGGGTGTCATGTATTCCCAATCTTTTTATTAGGTATCTCTTGACTGAAAACTCAAAATGACTAAACAAGGATTAATCCAAAAGGATCATAAACAATCCTTCTCTTTTTAAGTTTGGATTTGTTTGGGTTTGGTTTTTTTTTTTCCTTTCTCTTTCTGATGAGTTCTAGCATCCAACATTTGTTTCAGTCAAGTCAACAACTTTTTGATTGCAATGAACTCTGCCCAGTTCTTACCACACTCTCAAACTTTGCTTAAACTAATGCCTCTTGTAACATAGCTGTAGATTCTTCTGCCTCATTCTTCAGTATCTCAAATTTTTCCTCAATTAGATTGCTTCTCCTCCTATAGGGAGTTCCTCCTGGCCCAGGCTACTTAAGCAACATAGCAGAGATGGAGCGTAAACAGAGCAAACTTCCAGTCCATTTCACACTAGAAAACTGTAAACACTTTTAAGGGTAATGGTCTTATTTCAGAAAAACTGGTCGGGGTGGTGTTTTGAACCTATCACTAGTTTGAGACTACCTGTTTTCTGTCCTGAGCTTTAGATCAATCTATGATATAGCATTATCTTGTGCTTCTTCATTAGATAAATAGGATGTATTTGAAGTTGCTCAGAGGGCTGTATAGGGCTGAAGGTAGTCTTGGTGGAGGTGCATTCGTGTACAGAATAAACATGGTGTAATGTACTGGTTAAATGTATGAAATCAACCTCCTGATACCATTACTGTATCTGAGGAATTCAAATATTCAGTTCAAATAAAGTTCATTAACAAAGTACACATCATATAGGAATCACTGGTGTAGCTTTATGTCTTACGTTATACAGAAGGTCATAGAGATAATAGTAATCTAAGGCAGATATAGTAAAAAAAATCTTTACGAAGATTTTAAACACTAGAGAACATCGCCGAAGCATGGCCATTTCAGAAGTAGGGGGAAGATGGCAGTAAGTCAAAATATTGTAGAATTGTGCAAATACAGATCCCTCAAGAGGTTTTCTTGTTCATGTTCATCTTTCAAACTATGTTCAATAGACCCCTGATGCCTTTCCCAGAAATATCTCTAAAAATCTTTAGTGAAAGGTACTTTACAACTTCTATGTAAGTAAAATATTCCAGTGCATTACTGTCTTTAGAATTAAAACGTTTTGCATGACACCCAAATCACTCTTGCTGAAAATTAAAATGATAAAGTATTTTTGTCACTCTCCCTGGGCTTTCCAATTTGTTTTACACCTTTCTTAAAGTATTTTACCCCAAAGTAGTTATCAGAATGTCCTTAAGGCTTTTTCAGTATAAAAATGAGTAGCATAATTATCTCATGCCTTATTTATGACATCCTTGCTAATACATTTCAGAATTCTATCTACCCTTTTTTATTAGCATCACATTGCTGATACCTCTTCAATTTGTAGCCCACTGTAACTTCATACCATTTTTTACCAGAATACTACTGCTTACCCATTTAAGCACTGCTTTGCATTTATACTTTGGATCTTTCCTTAAGTGTAGAACATAAACTTGCCTTTAGATAATTTATTTGTATCAATATCAGTCACTTTCCCAAAGTCATTCTGAATTCTCATGCTGTTTTCCTTCATAAGGAGATGCTGTACCAAGACTATAGAAGTGCACTGTGTATTCCATCATCCAAGTCATTAATTAAATTATTGAACAGTACTCAGGAAAAATCTCAATGAGACCTTGTTTAAAATACCCTCCCGTTTTACACTGAGTTATTGGAAAAAGTATTCAGTAAAGTTTTAAATTTATTTCTAATTCTATCTGGACTATCACTTCTTAGTTTGTTCTTGAGAATAAGAGAATAGTTTGTCTCAAAAGATGTGTCAAGACATATGACATCTGTTTCCTTCTCATTCACAAGGCTAGCAACTCTGTCAACAAGAGAAATTAGATTGGTATGATATGATTTATTCTCTACATATCCATTTTGGATTTTTCTTATGTATTTCTTATAAATTTATTATTTAAGAATATGTTCCAGTATCTTTCCTCATACTGAAAATAACCTACTGATCTGTAATTTCTTGGTATGCCTTATTTTTCCTTAAAGCTGTCCTACATTTTATGACCTTGTACCTCCTCCCTGCATTTTTGGAAATCATTAATAGATCAAATTGTTTCAGGTAATTCTTTCAGATCTTTAAGGTGAATTTAAACTAGTCATACTGACTTAGAATGTTTAGATTAAGTAAGCATTCTTTAATTTATTAGTTTCCTATTTGTGCCTGTGTTTCTATTACTTTGTTGTTCTTTTATGCCCAGCTGTGTTATCTAACAGTCACAATTGCTTCACTCTTCCCTGTATTATGAATCATTAGTTCACCTTTCTCATTAAGCAATGGAGATATGTTTTCTTTTCATCCTTCTTTATAATGATTTATAGAAGCTTTAATTACAACTATTCATGTTCCTGACTTGACTT
The DNA here is from genome assembly GCF_949628215.1 of Phalacrocorax aristotelis. Classification (NCBI taxonomy): domain Eukaryota; kingdom Metazoa; phylum Chordata; class Aves; order Suliformes; family Phalacrocoracidae; genus Phalacrocorax; species Phalacrocorax aristotelis. The sequence goes on along the minus strand of NC_134278.1, from coordinate 23,949,272 downwards.
AAATAGTTACATAGCTCAACTCATACAGTTTCATAACTAAACCAAGGCTGGAGCCTGCTCAGCGTGCTCTATTTTGTGCGATCAAGACTGCAGCTGAGCCAGCACTCTAAGTTTGCTTGTTCTTTTGAACAATTACTTGTACTTTCTTGGATGCTGATCCACTCCTTTTTTTCTTTCTTCCAAGCCTGTTAATTCATGGATTAGAGTTGTCTAGAGTGTAATGTATTATTAACATACGAGTTGTCTGAAAGTGCAACTTTTAAAAAGATATATAAATTATAAACAAAATGATGTCATCATTTTCATCAAAAAAACAATCTGATGAAGAAACTTCCAATATATCCTTACAAACCCCTAAACAGATTCCAGTCTATAATGCCACTACAAAATTAGTAAGATTATTTGAGGTTTTGATTTATAATAATGGCTAATTCTGGTAACATTCCAATAAATTGTAAATAAAGTGTAAAGAACAACTATTAGTGGCAAGGACATCAGAAGAAAAACACCAAGACCATCTCTTCCTTTGCCTCATTAGGATTTCTAGACATCATTTATAGTTAAGCCAGTGGGCTGAGCCTGATCCCAAACTTGGAAAATCAGGACATTAAAGCCATAGACTTTCTTGCATGGTCTGTTATTGAGCAAATACCAACATTCTTCCAGGTAGAGATTGACCCTGATTTAGCAATGTCTTCAGTAAAGGTGGCATAACACTATACTGGAAGAAGGATATGGTCTTGGACACCAACTTGCAGTATGTTCTGGAATAGTAGCGTTTATCAAATCCTACTAGGATGACTAGTTGACTACCTTCCATTTCAAAGCAGTTGTTTTCTACACTGTGCTTATCTACAGACTAGTAGTTAGTATTTTTTAACACATTGTTTTGTTTTCAGTTACAACTCAGGCAGTTTATTGTTATATCAGCACATAATAACTTGTTAGCGTTGTCTATTTCCAACGGGTTGCAAATGATGGTATTAATTGAATGTTAAGCTGATAATGCATTATGCATTGCATCCCGCCAACTGGGAAGAATATAATTTGCATATGTATATTCATTTTTAATAACTAGGAAATGTGTACAAATGAAAATGGGATTGGCAACATTGTTTCTTTAAATTAAAAAAATGAACTAAGCATAGAATGGTTTACAGTTAGTATGTCTGAATGGCTTTTCAGTGGGCATTGGACAAAACCTTTGTGATAGCTCTTTTATCTTTTTTGTTTGTTTGTTATTGTTATTGTTATTAACATTTTATCAGTTGCATTACAGTAATGAACCCAAAAGTTATCTAAATTTAAATTGTACGTGTTTCATTATTCTGCATTCAACAAATACAGCTTGATGGCCATAAACTTGTGTGGAAATGTTGCATACTTTTTTTTTTTTCTAAAGAATCTAAAAGTGGGAAGGATTTGAGAAGAAAAACACTAAAGTAATCTCTTCCTTTACTTCATTAGGATTTCTAGACATCCTTTATTTTTAATCCAGTGGGCTGAGCTTGATCCCAAACTTCAAAATCAAGGACATTAAAGCCACAGACTTTCTTGGATGGTCTATTGTTGAGCCAATAGCAAAACCCTGAGTTGTCAAGGAAGAACAATGAATCTGAGCCAACTTCAACATCATGGCTCCGTCAGTTTCTACTAGTTTTGTCAAATGACATCTGAAGGACTATTATCAAGCCAATAGTCAGTCCCATTAAAATTTGGTCTCAGATTCAGGCATTTCCCTCACTGGATGCAGAGCTGACAATGCAATTTATCATTATAATTGTGCCCTAGACTCCTCCATTTACATTTTTTTCCTCCATTGACCCCATTTTGTTGATAGCATTCATAGTAGCATGCACTATTACGACAACATAGGTAGGATAAAGAGGGAGAAGTGAAATCTCAAGTACTGCTAGAAAAAAACCCAAACACTAATAAGAACAATATGAATTATAATGAATTCCTCAAAGTTCATAGTGAAACTGTTCTGCAGGCTAAGAGAACTTTCCTCATCCCTTCCATTAGAGCAGCCAAATCCAACCCCAGAGAGCAAGAGAGAGGTGTGTATAGCATAATTAATCCTGACTGCCTACAGTCTGTAACAGAACTGAGGACTGAATGCGATGGGAATTATTATCTTCTCAAACATCATGGATCCATTCTATTTATATCCAGTAAGCAACGACTCACCTGCATTTCCAGAGCTCAGAATATTCATGAATCAAGATGTATTGAACACTTGCAAAATTCACAGCCTAAAAGATGCAAGTCTGACTCAAAGATCTTCTGGTTATTAGAAAAGAACCATGAATAACTAGGATCACTGCTGCCCAGAACAGGATACAATTTTTGTTTAAGTACTCAGCAGTCCAGATGAAATAGAAGACACCTTGGATATTTTGGCTGTAGGCAGCTATGGCCCATAAGCAAGCTTTAAGTTTCTTAAAAGCATATAAAGTATTAAGCTAGAGTTAACATTACATAACAGTATAATTAAAGCTTATATTCCAGCCATAATGTAATCTAGATTTGCACTAGAGCAAAACATTAAAATCCACTCAGTAGCACTTATTGTTTATCCTGTCAGTATTATGCAGAGTAGTTCTTATATAGCAAACTCTCAATTGTATTTAATGTTGTTTTCCATGCACAATGTTTTGAAGAACTCTAGCTGGGCTGGAAGGCAGCAGAACATATCTTCAGCAATATGGGAGATAACATCTGCTGTCAGATCACTTTACAGAACAAAATTTTTAGTGAAATTCTTTGTCTCAGTTTAATCTTCACCAACTTCTGGGTTTAGAGATCAGCACAATCAAACACTTTCTATGGTTTTGAAGTAAAGACTGGGGCTGATATTGTCATCCTCTGGCATGACAGAAGCTTTCAAATTAAACAATAAAAGATCTAGAAGACAGATTATTTGCAAGATCCGTCCACAATTAAGACCTGCACTTCTTCAAGGTACTTCTTTGCTTCTCCAAGTATGAGATATTTCATCAACTTTGTCTAACTTAAATACACAGAAACATATATGAAAATAACCAACCATAACAAAACCCATTGTAAATAAAAAAGACCTATGCATGTGAGACTGACAGTCTAAACATGATGCAAATGTTGCCTACTGCAAGACCAGAAAGCCTTGAATCCTGCAGCATTGAGTATAATCTTTAGTACAGTAAGGAGAGAAGTTAAATTCTTATTCAATTATACAAATGCCTTTGGTAATTATGAAAGGGCAGATTACTCTTGGACTGTAACAAATGTATACTGGGAAAAGTCCTGTTTTTCATGAACCTTACACACACCAGGCTGTTCTCAGCTGTTCCTTCAATGCTATTTTTAGACTTTCTGAAGAAGTTGGAGAATGACTGAGAGAAATATGCGACAAAGCCATCAGTAAAGGCATAGTTCTAATAAGGATTTTTTAGACGGTAGGGGGCAAATCCAGGTTCTTCCTAATATGTTCCTTCACTCCATACTTATATATTCTGCACCCAATATATGGTTATTTCATCCAGATAACATTTTCCTATCTCTCTTATGAAAACTAAGATATATCTGCTATTTCTCCCATATTTAGAGGAACAGATGATCTGTCTTAAAAGAAAATATGATTAATCTATTATTGGTTTGTTCAACTATCCTGTGAAAAGTGTTCTATTTTGCAAAAGGAAATCTGATGTACACTAATATTTTTGATTTAGATGTTTACCCTGGAGATCAGCTGGACCACGTGATGCAGCAGTTGTTCGATGCAAAATGTACAAAAATGACTGAAGAAAATGTTAAGTCTGGAATCCCACATTAGGTCGTAATCACAAAGTTAAAGATTTCCGTTCTTTGTCTTTGGTCCAGTGGGTTATTAATTATTTGTCCAGTATGGAATTGTTTAAAAAGGAAAAAACCACAAGTCCCAATCTCCTTTTATTCTACAATCTCAGTCTGCTTTTACCATCAAAGTCCACAGATTTCTGTTTTGGGCAGTCTTCCGAGAATTGTGAACTTCACTGCAAAAAATGTCCTTGTGGAGATAAGGATTGAGAAGGTGGGCTGGAGGAACAGCAGCCTGCAAAAAGATTAATTTAAAAGTACAAGGATTGCTCTTTATGCCTTCATTTTAAGGAAATAATTTAACCACCACTCTAAGCTTTTAACTACATCAGTAGAAGGAAGTAGCTCCTGGAACTTAGCAATATATACAAGAAGTGATTAGAGGATGAGAATCAAGATATTTGTACTCAGCATCTCTTTATAGACTCTAGTTACCTCTTGTCATGGTTTTAGCTGGGATAGAGGTAATTTTCTTCACTGCAGCTGGCATAGTGCTGTGCTTTGGACTTAGTATGAAAACAATGTTGATAACACACTGATGTTTTGGTTGTTGTTGGGTAGCGCTTGTACTAGTCAAGGACTTTTCTAGCTTCCCGTGCTCTGCCGAGTGTACAAGAAGCCAGGAGGGGAGGGGGCACAGCTAAGAGAGCGGATACAAACTGGTGAAAGGGGTATTCTATATCATGTAATGTCATGCCCAGTATGTTAACTGGGAGGAGCTGGCTGGGGAGGAAGGTAGCAATCGCATCTTGGGGACTGGCAGCGTCAGTCAGCAGGGGATGAGCAGTTGTATTGTTTGTGGTTTTAGTTCCTTTCCCTTTTTCCCTTTTCCTTTTTATTATGTTATCATTATTGTTATTATTATCATAATCAATATTATCATTATTGTTTTATTATAATTATTAAACTGTTCTTATCTCAACCCACAAGTTCTTTTTTTGCTTTTGCTCTTCCGATTCTCTCCCCCATCCCACAGGGGTGTGGGGAGTGAGTGAGCGGCTGTGTGGCGTTTAGTTGCTGACTGGGGTGAACAATGACACCTCTACAGTTGTCAATTACTGTTTATTATGGATCTCATTCTGAAGAATGTAACTCTCCGTATACAATGTTTGGAACGTGAGCATATAATGCACCAGGCCAGATGCCCAAATCACAGTCATTAGACAATGAATATTATGTTGCTTAAACTATGTGCTGGATCTATCCTTTGGCTTGTACATCTTTTAGAGTTGCAAGGCTCTTTGGATCAATTAATGATATATGCAATAAATACATGTCAAAGAAAGTTTCTGGAACATGATTATGGTGCCTTGTTTAGATGCACAGCACAAGGAATTAGGAGTTTGACTTTTCCTCTATAAACTTCAGATCATGTTACAAAGTTTCCTTCTCCTTAGAGAAATCATGCATGTCTTAAAATCAATACCAAATAGGAGTTCACTTAACTATACTGTTGAGAAACAGTGCAGAGGAATTAAAGATTAGCTGGTTTTGCACTCTACCTGCACACCTAAATTATCACCCAAGTGTCTTCAGGCCTTTCTTGTTTCCAACACCTCTCTGTCAAATAAATGATCATTGCAAGTCTTTTTGCAGGCAAGTTGTCTCATTTGTAATGTGTTTAGCAGCTCTGATTATGCTTTTGTAATTCCTAAAGAAAAGCTTAGACTACTAAAATGATTTGCTTGTCAACAAAATGATCTTCAAACTGCAGCAGTTGTTCATGTTTTCATAATGAACTGTTTCAACATGAACATGCATAAAAAATTACAGCTGTGATGCAATGCTTTTCCTGTCAGGTATAAACATATTTGATGGAACACAGCATAGAGTAACTAATTCTTAAATACCACATTCTTCCATGCTTCCTTTTCTCTCCCCATCTACTACTAGTTTAGACACTGCTCTCCTGCCTTGTGTAACCACCATATGTACCTTTATTACATGACATTCTTCACTTTATATTCATGTTTTAAAATCAATGTACTAATTTTTTGATCAGAATTTAAAATATTAAATATTTAAAAGCTTTGTGCCCAGTTAAATGGGCGCAGAACTGACTACAAACTAATGCACAGGTTTTGTCTGATGAACTGTAAAGGTCTCTAATCTGATTCTTTATATTTCACGTGGTTATCTAAACCGCTTCTGCATTCTGTAGCTAGAACAAAGCACTTCTGTAAGACTCATCACACTTTAAAGGACACTTCTTGTATAGGCCAGATAAATCTCACACTAGGAATGCCTAGCTTTCTCCACTGACTACAGAGAGAGCCTACTGAAATTTACTTAGAGTAGTTCTCTGGATAACATATATGCACATTTGGTCAGATGAATCCTCTCCTATGAATCTTATTTTACCATAGCTGACTCAGAAGTACACAGAATATACTCTTTGGAGGTTGAATGTGTTTTCTATAGTACTTCACTCTATTTATAATATGGTAAATAAAAACCGTATTAAAAGTAGTCAGGGTATAACCCTGTAAACTGAAATATGCCTTCTTGAAATCACAGTGTAATACAGAATGTGGCAAGAAAAATATACCCTTCTAGGGGGGATTTGGGCTGGGTTTTTTAATGTATCTATTTGTGACAGGGCTGTTGGATAGAGAAAAACTGTTGGTGAGTTATCATCTTGTGCTTTATTGCATGTCAATATGTTATGAATAAGTGATAATGTAGCGCATTAAATTAGTAAGGATGTTATAAATGTATGTCTGTTGACTCACACAAATTCACATGTGCAAGTGTTTGTCATTAAACATCCTGTTCTTCTGATGCTAGATGGAAAAGAAAGAGGTTTTTTTCAAATATTAAAACCAGATATATTACTGCAAAGTATAGACAACTACAAATTATCTTTGAACATGTTAGCTAAACCAGAAAGGACAGACAACTTGGGTCCAAGCTGAAGTATGACTCAACACAAAGCTGCTAGCAGACTGTGACTCTGAATGCTGCTGTAAGGTAGTACAGAGTCACAGAAAAATAATCTTCATCGGATCTTGTTTGTCTTCACATGAACTCCTCTCTTCATCTGCATAACGTTTCCAGAGCAGTTCTGCAGGTTCCCCAGTGATTTAGTTCACATCCAGCAGTCCCATAGCATCATCATGTGGAAAGCACTGCCTCCATACCCATAACAGAGATCAGGTTAATTTATCAATGCCATGAAAACATAAGCTCTTTCTCTGGCACAGCGTGACTTATTATCCTCCTCCCAGAGAAGATTTTGCTGGCTGGGAGCAGGCTGTGATCTATATCATCCTCCTGAACTGCACCAGTCCCAGTCTGGAGAGAACTCATTGAAATAGACAATGCATATCTAAATGTGTGCATGTTTACCTACATATGTAGAAATAGCTTCACAGACAACACAGTGACATGTAGACCCTTGGTTTAATAACCTCTTTCTAGGCTTAATAGCCTCTTTCTAGAACAGTGACTGCCAAATGTTTCTGGAGGGGCCCAGCTGGTCAGTACTGAATCGATGCTAATAAGCAATATTAAAAAAATAAAAATAAAAATGAAGTGACTGTTGCAGGGAGTCCTAAAAAAGAATACCAGATCTGAAAGGAATAACTTAGAATTTACTGCCAAATTCCTGTAATGGAAATTAATTACGGCCAGTATACAAGGGGAGAAGAGAAGAAAGACTTTCATAAAATAAGCTGCAAAACAGTTCAGAGAACATAATGAAACAATCTACACTTAAGCTGAGTAAGATGCATCCTTATAGGCCAAATCTGAAAATTTAAGAGGTACCAAAAAAGGGAAAAGGTAGTCTTAAGAAAGCAAAGGACAAATATTTTGCACAACTCCAAGCAGTCCAACAAGAGCTATTGAAATTCTGACAACGTTTCACTGGTTAGGGACCCAGTTCAATTTCTAACCAGATGTACTTAAAAATATTCCTTAACATAAAGAAAGTGAATAACACCATCCCGATTCATCAGACACATACATTTGTTTATCAGCCAGTGTAATTGCTTCAGTAAGTACCAATAAACCTGGCCTGCCCTTGCAGTGACATCACATTTACCTTATCAGTGCAGTTCCTTTGATGTTAAACCTAAAGTAATCCAGACCAGAAAATATCATGCATCATTAAAATATTAATGTAAATTTTGGAAACATATCATTAAATTTCTCTCGGCTCTTAGTTCTTCAGAAAATACTCAGGGAAAAATGTCACATGTCATAGTAAAATATTGCTGAACAGGAAGCAGAGAGAAGTCTGAGCTGCTCTACCATTACGTGCTTATTTATAAATATCTCCTTGTAGCCTCTTAGTTTTAGAAATGTAAAATGGAATCTGGTATCAGTGGTAACAACAGTAAAATCTGACAGATCACACTGAGACTGCTGGTTTCCAGTCTTTAAAAAAAATACAGAAAAACTCTTAATTATCAATCTTCAGCAGACAAGGTATCCTTTATTTGCAGCTGCAAGTCAAGGGGCTGAGGTGTTTTGGAGCTGTGGAACTGGCAAAAGGGAAAATAAAATATTATTGCACAATTGACAGAGCGGCGGGGGAGTGAGGATACAATCCCTTCTGCAGATTACATCACAAAGGCAAAATCCTGAAACAGAGAGGACAGGCAACACTTTAGATTACCGCAGCAAGATTAAGCACAACTGATCCACCAGAGACATCATCTGCTTAATTGCCTTAAATCTGATCCAAGGTATGAGATGCTTTCCACTTCACTGACTAAAAGGTATGCATATGCTTTTGAATTTCTCAGCCTGGGTTCATTTTATAGTCAATGGAGAGAAACAGGCAGATTCAGGGCAGATTTGGATGGACCTATTTTAGGTGTTAGATGTAGACTGAGATGAAACACATAGTAGAAAACATCTTTTCTCTGTAGAATATAAACGGAGACTATACAGACTTCTCAGATATAGATGTGTACATTTAGTTAGATTACTACATTCTTTGGAGGAACCCATCTAAGTTTTTCAAACAAAATCACTGAAGGGATTTGTCCACACTACAAGAAGAAAAGAAAAAAAATTTGGGGATCGTCTATATGTTTGTTAAGCATCTAGTAAAATATTATTTTCACATATCCTTTGAGTGCTAGTCTAATAAAAATAAAATATAGCTGTTATAGCATATACATATAGATATTTAAATTCCCTTAGAAAGTGTATTTAGTTTGCTTAATACCTCTCTTAAGTTTACTTCAAAGTACCTCATTTACAAGTTTTAAATTTTCCATTTTGTCTAGGATGAAAATCTGTCAAATTTCACTACAAATTTACTTTTTTTCTCTATTTCTTTTGAGACAATTTATCTAAGTGACATAATCATCTGTCCCTACTAGACAGAAGTGCTTATACGGAAATATTCAGCACTTCACTGAAACATATTGGTCTTAGATAGGCACTGGTTTGAATTCAAAAATTGGATTCTGGAATAAATAATCAAAATACGGTTTTCTTATTATTGTTTGAGTTGTGCTCAAAATCTAAGATAAAGATATCTTTATTATATTTGGAAGAATAGAGAGTATTTTGATTAGTGCTCAGATGAGAAGAGCATTTGAAAATATGGGAGTAACAAGGTGATTGCGCTATACTTATTGAATAACTCATTCAGGTAATGGGAGGAAATCTTGTATCTGTGGGCTATCTACTAAGTATTCCCACTGCCAGAATACATTAGGTGAAATAAAGGTTAGGAAAGGAGAGTAAAACATATCAGGCAAGTGAGGCAATCTGGACAGAAAACAATCATTCAAGATAAAAGCATTATAATTAAACAACAGATTTCTTTTACAAATTCTGTTTTTAAGAATCTATAATGATGCTTTCAACCAGAGATGAGACATGTTTGAATCAAGAAATTTTCTAACAAGGACCTAACCTAACAGCTATCAGTTTTATATAGAATGGGAAAAGTATAAGAGCTAAATGATTCTATTTTTGCCCTGCCACTCTGTTCTTTTCCCCCAAGCACCCCCTTCCCCCCAGTACCTGTTAAAAATTATTTTTGAGGAGCCAAACATATATGTTTTGTTTCCCACCTGTAGAACTCATACTTAGATAACAATGACATACTTTTAAAGGTTTGTGAGCTTTTCTTTATAAGAATAGAACCTATATGAGATTATAGTAGCTTTGCATCCAAAACCAGCTGAGCTTTGGGGCATTTAATTGAAGCTCAGCGGAAAAGTTTTGCTCTTTGTAGATAGTATTTTTAAAAATACTTTGCTTAGACATTAGTTTCATGACTGAACTTGTGAAACGTTTCTAGAAGGTTAAGTCCTTCAGTGGATGTCAACTGTTATGACCTCTCAAGAATGCTTAGACAACTCAAAAAGCTTTACATTGTGCTGTTTGATTTTCAGCTCCTTTTTCTTTCTATACTGGATCACATCCACAAATATTCAAGTTAAAAGCAAAAAACATGACAGACAAATGAAAAACGGTCTTCAGAACACACTTGAAGTCAAAACCAATTTCATTACATTCCCTAAAAATTATTTCAGTACATTTTGTGGCTATTACTTGTGAACCCTTTAAGGTATAGTAAATTGAAACTTTATAGATTGGAAAAAGGCGTCTAAGATCATAAAGTCCAACCATCAACTCAACACCACCATGCCTCCTAAACCATGACCTGAAGTACCACGTCTACAGGTTTTTTGAACACCATCAGGGATGGTGACTCTCTGGGCAGCCTCTTCCAATGCCTGACCACTCTTTCAGTAAAGACATTTTTCTTAATATCCAATCTAAACCCATTCCTGATAAAACTTGAGGCTGTTTCCGCTCATCCTATTGCTTGCTACTTGGGAGAAGAGACCAACACCCACCTCGCTACAACCTCCTTTCAGGTAGTTGTAAACGGCTATAAGGTCTCCCCTCAGCCTCCTCTTCTCCAGGCTAAACAACCCCAGTTCCCTCAGCCATTCCTCAGAAGTCTCATTCTCCAGACCCTTCATAAGCTTCATCGCTCTTCTTTGGACATGTGCCAGCACTTCAATGTCTCTCTTGTAGGGAGGGGCCCAAAACTGAACACAATATTCCAGGTGTGGCCTCACCAGTGCCCAGTACAGGGACACAATCACTTTCCTACTACTGCTGGCCACACTATTCCTGATACAAGCCAGGATGCCGTTGGCCTTCTTGGCCACCTGAGCACACTGCTGGCTCATGTTCAGCAAACTATTGACCAACACCCCCAGGTCCTTCTCTGCTGGGCAGCTTTCCAGCCACTTTTCCCCACTCCTGTAGTGTTGTGGGGAGTTGCTGTGTCCAGAGTGCAGGACTTGGCACTTGGCCTTGTTGAACCTCATACAATTGGCCTCAGCGCATCGATCCAGCCTGTCCAGGTCCCTCTACAGACTCTTCCTACCCTCAAGCAGAACAACACTCCCACCCAACTTGCTGTCATCTGCAAACTTACGGAGGTTGCACTCGATCCCCTCATCCAGATCATTGATAAAGACAATAAACAAGACTGGTCCCAACACTGAGCCCTGGGGAATACTACTCGTGAACAGCCACCAACTGGATTTAGCTCCATTCAGCACACTCTCTAGGCTTGGCCATCCAGACAGTTTTTTACCCATCGAAATGTACACCCGTCCAAGCCATGGGCAGCCAGCTTCTCTAGGACGATGCTGTGGGAAATGGTGTCAAAGGCTTTGCCAGAGACCAGGCAGACAACACCCACAGCCTTTCCCTCATCCACTAGGTGGGTTCCCTTGTCATAGAAGGAGATCAGGTTGGTCAGGCAGGACATGCCTTTCATGAAGCCATGCTGGCTGGGCCTCATCCCCTGGGAGTCCAGTACATGCCATGTGATGCCACTCAAGACAAACCACTCCATAACCTTCCGCAGCACCAAGGTCAGGCTGACAGGCCTGCAGTTCGCTGGATCCTCTTCTAGCCCTTCTTGTAGATGGGCACGACATTTGCTAACCTCCAGTCCACTGGGACCTCCATGGTTAGCCAGTACTGTAAGTAAGTGATGGAGAGTGGCTTGGCAAGCTCCTCTGCCAGTTCCCTCAGTGCTCTTGGGTGGATCCCATCTGGCCCCATAGACTTGTGAAGTGTCCAGGTGGAGCAGCATGTTGTAAACTGTTTCCTCCTGGATTATGGGAGGTTTATTCTGCTCCCCAACCCTTTCTTCCAGCTCAGAGGGATGAATACCCTGGGGATATCTGGCTTCACCTTCCTTTCCTGTCTCTTTTGAAGACCTTATAGCCTTCTTTTGCAACACTCCAGTCATGACAGTCATCCCACCATGTTTCTGTAATGGCAACTAAGTCATAGCTGTCCTGCTGCACAATGGCTTCCAGCTCCTCCTGTTTGTTGTCCACATTGCATGCATTGGTGTATATGCACTTGAGCTGGGCTATTGATTTCACCCCCAACCTCTGCATGTTACTCCTAGGCTCCTCTCTAGTGAGCCTGATTATTTCACCTTCCCCCTTCAAACCTAGTTTAACACTCTCTCGATGAGCCCCACCAACTCACAAGCGAGAATCATTTTCCCCCTTTGAGACAGCTAAACTCCAGCTCGCTAGTGAGACCATTTGAATTTCTTTTTCTAAATGGGTTTTCAGCAAATCTGTTGACCACTAGGGTGTCATATTCATTCAGTTTTTCACCACAGAAGAAGAATGTGAAATGTGTGTTACCATAAAACATAGATTTTACGATTACACTAAACTGTTAGTAAGCTAAAATGGTTGTGTAATTCTGGAAAGTTGTAAAAAATATGAATGATCCTTAAACTTATCTTTGAACCTTCTTAGGAGGTTACTGTCAGTGTGCAGTTAGGTTATAAAATAAAACATATGAGGTTAACGAGCAAAAAGATTCAGGAGTGCTTACATTGTGGGTGTGATTTTCCTAGAGTTATACAGAATCCATACAAATTAGTTATTTGTTTGGTTTTAGTAATAACAATGATTTTCATAAGAAAAAATATCCTTATGTTCATTAATATTAATGATTTACCCCCAAAATATAATTTGTGCAGCATTTTTTTCTAGATGAGTAATTACATTTAAGTTGTCTCAAAAGGTAAATCCTACAATTTGGCTGATTATTTTTTCCTCCATTATTCGAAGATACCAAAAAACGTAAAGTTTGTATTCAATATGGAACTTCATTTACCTTTGCATGCATATCAACAGCTAAGTGAAGCTCTGTGACTCACTGGTGAACTTTGATCATAGCCACCAGCTTTCTTCCACTTCTAGTCATGGTCCTGATGATTTTTAGAATCCAGTGAGGCTAGCCCAAGAGGAAGACAGAGAAGTGGAGTAAAAGCATACAGATTAATTATGCCAGAAGGAAAAAGGCACATGTGGGGGTATTCAGAAGGCATAATCAAGAGGTTATAAGAATTTTACTTTCAACTTATAATTTTCCTCTACTTTATTTATTACACTGATTTATAGGTTAATTTTTAACTTAAACAGAAAATCCCAGTATTTTGAAATAATAAGCATAAAAATACTCTGTTGGAGTATTTTCAACTTTGTGTCAGTTCACTTGTAGATGATTTTCAATACAAATACAATAGGGATATTTTGCATTTCAAGAACATATATTGTCAATAACTCTTATGAAAGGGTATGTGTATGGTACATCTAAATAAGAAACTCTTCCCCTGAGAGTAAAAATAGCATATTTTAATATGCCATTGAATAAATTATTCCTTTGCATTAGACTGGATTTCTAATAACTACCTTCTTACCCCCAAAAAAATATGTACGTCTGTTTATCAGATCCCAAGGCTAGTAATATAGTATATAGACTGCAGAAGCATTTCTATAATAATTAAAAGATTTATGTCCTTTTGCCAAAATTACCACATCCAAAAGGGACTTTGTTATATTTGTATTGCAAATGTCTCAAAGTTTCCTCTATGTCTCCAGGGGTTATATAGAGAGTTAGGCAGTCAAGTTGCTCATGCATTGAACAAGGGAACTTAGGCACTTAATTGTCTTAAACAGGAAGTTGGCCTGTGAAACTCCCTCTTTCTATTTGTTTTTTGAACTATCATTCTGGTGAAAATGGCAGACTCGCTCTTTCCTTTAAAGAGAGTTAATGAAAATGGTGGAGGGCTCAGGGTGTACACTGTCAGGTCCCTGAGGACAGTAATGGTCATGACTGTCCCTGTCCAGCCCCTTTGGGGTCTCCTGTGGCCCACCCACAGCCCAGGACTCCATTGCAGTCCCCCAGGGCTATAAGCAATGGAAGCATCGGGGAGCAAATGTTCTTCCTTCCACAGGCGCCTCTGGAGAGCCTGAGTGGGTGCACCACTCTGCCATAACCACACTTCACACAGGGTAACCCAGCCATAACTTCTCCCTTCAGTGAAATTTCTCTTTCTCTCCCAGTGGAAATTCTGACTTGCAGAAAGTTGGGGGTGCATGTCAGCATTTGTAGAATCAGATGTCAGGTTTGTACATATATTTCCTGTTTGCCTCAGAAGTGATTTCCAAATAAGGGTCACTCAGCATGATTTCCTGTTTTGATCCTTTTTGAAAGCTACTTTATGGCATTCATTAAGAAAATTAACTAGCTTTGCAGCACCATATTATGCAATTAGCAGTTCCCTACATCTACTGAGCTTTCAACGCTGGCAGCCTTTTATAAAACCTTCTATCTTTCAATCTGCAAAGAGAAAATGCTTTTGCAGGGAAATTTAGTGTGTGTCAAATAGCTGGCTGAAATAACAAGGAGAGAATAAAATGTACAGTATGCAAAACACAGTCAACCATTTCTGTGAAATGCTGAATTTTAATTACTATAGCTAATTACAATACTGCTGCATTACTCTCACATCACAGTTATATACTATGTTAATGTGGATTAGGATAAAGTGCTATGAGGAAACAGCAGCAAAAATAGGACACCAACTCATGTTTATAGAGAGGAATAAAGAACTTCTCCCTAAAGATCTGGGCCTAAGTTTCTGACATGTCTGAACATGAATTTCTGACATTAAATGAACATTCTGACATTAAATGCCATGTCTTTAGCTCAGTGGCTAGTTCCATATGTCGTGACATACTAGCTCTTCAGTGTATGCAGTAGTCAGGTGAACTCTGGTTTTGTGATAAATAACCATTTACTTAACAAAAAACTGTTTGAACTGCACTATGAAACATGGTTTATCATACCACCATATTGCTCTCTCTTCCCTCCCCAAATCAACAGAATAGAAAATAGAATATAATAGAACAGAATCATTTAGGTTGGAAAAGACCTTTAAGATCAAGTCCAACAGTTAACCAAGCACTGCCAAGTCCACCACTAAACCATGCTCCTAAGCACCACAGCTACACATCTTTTAAATACCCCCAGGGATGGGGACTCAACCACTTCCCTGGGAAGCCTCTTCTAACGCTTAATAACCATTTCGGTGAAGGAATTATTCCTTATATCCAATCTAAACTTCCCCTGGTGCAACTCGAGGCCTTTTCCTCTCATCATATTGCTTGTTACTTTGGAGAAGAAACCAACACCCACCTCACTACAACCTCCTTTCATATAGCTGTAGAAAGGGATGAGGTCTCCCCTCAGCCTCCTTTTCCTGGGACCTGTGTGGTTAGCGACAGCTGCTAATAAAGGAAAGTGACTTGGTGGACACTTTTTCCAGCTCCCTCAGTGTCATTGGGTAGATCCCATCTGGCCTGCAGACTTGTGTGTGTCTAAGTGGTGTAGCAGGTCATTAACTTCTTCTTCCTGGATTATGGGGGATTTATTCTGCTCCTTGTCTCTGTTTTCCAGCTGTGGAGGCTGGGCACCCAGGGAACAACTGGTCTCACTGTTAAAGACTGAGGCAGAGAAGGCATTAAGTACCTCAGGCTTTTCCTCATCCGTTGTCACTATGTTTCCTCCCATATCCAAAAAAGGATGGAGGTTCTCCTTAACATTCCTTTCATTGTTAATGTATTCATAGAAATATTTTTTTTGCCTTTTACAGCAGTAGCCAGATTAAGTTCCAGCTAGGCTTTGGTCCCTCTAATTTTCTTCCTGCATAACCTCACAACATCCTTGCAGTCCTCCTGACTTTCCTTCCCCTTCTTCCAAAGTCCATAAAGTCTCTTTTTTCCTGAGTTCCAGCCAATGCTCTCTGTTCAGCCAAGCCTGCCATCTTCCCCTCTGGCTTGTCTTGTGGCGCATGGGAACAGCCTGCTCCTGTGCCTTTAAGATTTCCTTCTTAAAGAATGCCCAGCCTTCCTGGACTCCTTTTCCCTTCAGGACTGCCTCCCAAGGGACTCAGTCAACCAGGCTCCTAAACAGGCCAAAGTCTGCCCTCCAGAAATCCATGGTAGTGGTTCTGCTGAGCCCCCTCCTTACTTCTCTGAGAACTGAAAACACTATCATTTTGTGACCGCTATGCCCAAGACAGCCTCCAACCACCACATCATCCACTAGTTCTCTGTTTGCAGACAACAGGGGCACCTTCCCTAATTGGCTCACTTGCCAGCTGTGTGAGGAAGTTATCTTCCACACACTGCAGGTACCTCCTAGACTGTTTCTTCTCCACTCTGTTGCATTTCCAGCAGACATCTGATAAGTTGAAGACCCCCACAAGAACAAGGGCTAGCAATTGTGAGATTTCTCCCAGCTGCTTATAGAATATTTTTTCTGCCTCTTCATCCTGATTGGGTGGTCTACAACAGACTCCCACCATGATATCTGCTTTGTTGGTCTTCCCCCTGATTCTTACCCATAAACACTTAACCCTATCATGACCATCATTAACCTCTAGACAGTCCAAACACTCCCTAACATACAGGGCTTCCCCACCACTTCTCCTGCCTTGCCTGTCCCTTCTGAAAAGTTTATAGATATCCATTGCAGCACTCCAGTTGTATGAGTCATCCCACCGTGTTTCCATGATGGCAACTACATCATAGTTTCCCTGATGCACAATGGTTTCCGCCTCCTGTTTTTTGCCCACGCAGTGTGCATTGGTGTAGATGCACCTCAGTTCAGCTATTGATCCTGCCACCTTTTTGGGGGAGAAGCCCTAATTCCTACATGACCATTCTCAGGCTTTTCCATTGTTTCTAACACATCAATAAACCTTGTGTCTTTCCTGCTACATGGATATCTGTCCCCTACCTCCACTGAGACAGCAGACCAAGGTACCTCACTAGCACACTGTCCCTCAAACGTTGGTGTGCCACCTCCTGGCTTATCTCTAGCAAGCCTGATTTTATCCCTTTCCCCTTCAGATCTAATTTAAGGCTGATTCAATGAGCCCTGCTAACTCCTGTGCAAAGATCCTTTCCCCCTTTGCGATAGATGTATCCTGTCTGTCACCAGCAGGCCTGGTGTCGTATAGAATGACCCATGATCAAAAAACCCAAAATAACTGAAAATTACTCTCATATTTCATACTTTATTTTCATTTTTTTAAGCTTCATTCTTTGCTAAATAGTAGTAGGGTCTACTAAAACAAGTATCCTGTTGCTAAGGATAATATCTTCAGAAAGAAGAGTAAGAAGTAAGAAATCACTCTTATAATTAGGTATTGCTTTCCCCTGATTTTTATAAGCAGTTTCTTTGCTGCTTTTTCTCATTCCTGCAACCTTCCTTTATTTGGAAACAAACAAAAAATTTGGTTTTAGACAATTTTTTTGCTTGCATATGTAGAAATGTTGCTATTTAAATTGTATTCTTTCAACACTTTAAAAGTTGTGTACTCAATGTTAGACTCATTCTAGTATCATAAATTTCTTCAATGGATTTTTCTTCCAGTACACAAATTTCATTAAAGAACAATATGGATTATTATAGCTATGCATTACATAGTGCTAAAGTGTGGAATTTAGCCTTCAGGAATTTGCTAATTTACCATTACTGTATGTCTACCTTTTAGATGAGCACAACATCTTAAGTGGATGGAATAAGATGGATTGCCTGGATTCTGTATCAGTTCAGATTTAGCTGGAAGGAAACATATAGCTGTTTAGGTAGTCAAGGAGATGAGATATTCTACCTTTGAGACATCAAAACAGCAAGACCAAAAGTCATTTGATACTTTTATTTTAGATCATAAATTCCCTGCACTGTAAATGATATTGTAAGGAACCTTAAATGTAGGGTGGTTCAATTAGCTTGACGTCTAGATTGTAAAAGTGCTCTATGATGGTTCAAATTTGGAAGGCAGTAACCCAGCTTCTGCATAAGTTATGTGGGGATCCCGGTCCATTAAGTAGGGCCTGTTTCAAACAGAATATATTCAGTAAAAACATCAGGACCGTGTTTCTTTTCATTAAGAAGAAAAAGAAATAATTAATGAAGCTGCTACTGGGGAAGTTGGAACTGAGTTTTAGAATAGCAGGCAGTTATTTGGCAAATGCTTTGAAAACAGGACAGTGAATTACATGATCAGGTTAGTGTGAGGTACTATATGCCTTCTGCTCCTAATTTGCGGGAGTTCTCTACTCTTAAGACTAAAAAAAGTTTAAGATGTATAGCTATTTTACTTTCCTTTGTTTTAGAGAGGCTGTAGTATGCGCAAAAATGAAAAGTTATGATACAACAAAAGAAGAAATAAAAGATATCTCATTTTGCTAACTGGTGGTAAGAGAAGACCTATATTCAAAGGACTGTCTATATTTTGCTCTCTTAAGAAGTACTGGACAAAACACAGGGCAGTACTGGGAGATGGGAAGACCTAGATCAAATCTCTGACTCCCCAGGCAAGAACTTTGCAAGAAACTATTGTGTAACACTGCAGTGTAGGGAAAACAAATACAACCCAAGGTAAGAGATGAAGTCTGACCTTCACAAAAGTGGGAGCATGATGCCAATGGAATTTTTAAAATCAAGTTGTCTAGCCTTTGTAAGAAATAAACTTCATTTGTTTTATACCACAAAAGGCCTGTTTCTATTGGAGAAAAGCAAACTCTTTTCCAGCTCTTGTAGAAGCTAGAAAGTTTGTTTAAACAGATCAATGAAGTACTGTAGGAAATAAAATTGTTGGGAGGAGGACAGAATAATGGTGAGAGATGAAACATCTGTGGTATAGTTATATCTTCAGAATGACTCCTGTACATATAAATGCCTTGCTACTGACAAAAAATCTTTCTGTATAATTTCTTCCTCCACAGTGAAGAGGAACATTTTCTGGAGCTCTCTGGGTTGTCATCTGATAGGTGAACCTAGACCATCTGCAAACTGTGAGGGACTCCAGAATTCATAAGTTTCTTCATTATATGTGATCCTTTGATAAGAAAATTGGTTAGATCAGAAGAGGTCTGCCACCATGTTGTGGTCTGAACAGCGTAACAATTTTCATTTGATTGTGGAGCACAGAGAGAAAAAGTCACTCCCTTGTCAAGAACTGATATCAGAGCTAGCTACAGAACCTTTTTCTCCAAGCGCTTGTGCAGTGCACCTGCCATTAGAGCACACTGGTTTAGACATGTTTGATAGAATTAACATAAGATCATTTTTGTGAGGATCTTCAATGCTATTTTTCAGTACTAAAAATTCCTCAGGGTGTGAACCAGATCAAACTTACACACTTAGAGCTCTCGGCAAAGTAGTCCTGATAAAGGAAAAGATAACATGAAGATATGTTCATGATGGTGAATCTGTACAGATCTAGAGGTTTTGCTTTCTCTGTAAGTTTGTTTTAAATCAGTTGTAGGGGCTTTTTTAAGAACAGAAAGTGCACCAGCATTGGAGTAGATTTGTGCTATTTAGACCATGCCAACACAGTCCTTCAAAAACCCAGTTCTGTGAGCACAAAGTTCCTAGACTAATACTTTGCCCATCTTATAGCTCTTTTTCTCTTCAGGACTTAGGGTCTTTTTATGTACAGATAGCTTCACTTGCAAGAAACCTGTCTGGAACAAGTCCACAATTCTACAGTCTTGATTTCTCATCCTGCACACCTCGTTACCACTATGTGTTCCCCACTAATAGACACAAGAGACACTCTCCTTGAAGAACAAAAGTTATAATGTGGATGGTTGTGTTGCAGCCTGCAAGCTACTGCATGAGTGAAGGAAGGTCATTCCCTTAGCCTGAGGTGAGTGAAACAGACATTCCCTGAGAGTTATTTCAAAGGTTAAGCATTTTACTTAAAAAACATGCTGGATGTCATTGGTTGGATTTATAATTTATTGTGACTTTTTTTTTCCCCATAAAAGTAGGCTTCTCTTTTTCCTAAGTGTCATTTCAGCAAACATAGCCTCAGGTCAGGTTCTTTTCTTCTCATACCACCTGTCAGGCGTATAAGACCAGAATCTCTGTTTACTGAAGTTTTCTAACAGTGCAATATTATTTGATGATTTCTGATTTATGCTATTGGAGTGTTACACCAGGTTTTGAGATCCTCCAGGCTAACTGGTGACCTCATGTGCATTTATGCAGCCTAGATGATATCAGCCTCCAGTGAGACTGCCCTGCTGTAATCAAGGCTACCCTTTGGACTGCAAAATTTCCACTGCTGGTGTTAATCTGTGACCAGGTAAAACCTTAAATTGCCTCTAGAAGCATAAGGGCAATTTAGTTCTTGAAACTGGCACTTGCAAGGGAACAAAAAAGAAAAAGGAAAGCTGAGGAAATGTGATGTTGAAAGACTGAAATCACTGACAGAGAACCCCAAGATGTTGGTTTTACAGTCACATTCCTGACCAGAACACTGCCTTAAGGGAACAGTCAATAACCAAGCTGTCTTATGGGAACAAGGCAAAATATTCTCCTTTCTGCCTTTGATTTTCTGTGAGTTGTCCAGTGTTTCTCTTCTAGAGTTCTCTTCCCATTGTAAATTCCATTTCTTAATCAAACTAGAAAAGAAATCTGTAAGGAAGGAATAAAGAGAAACATTGAATGAAGAAGGTTTCCACATAACTTAAATTACATTTAATTGTTGATATTCTACATATATTATTATATTTTCAATGAACTAGCTTATGGTGGCCTTTTGCACAGGAGTAGGGCTAGGAAGAATGCAACCAGTATTATGAAGATGGGGAGGGAATAGTTTTCTGCCCTCCTCTCGCTTGTGAGAGTGTTTGGGTCTCAGAGCGTTCCTGAGCTGTATCAAATGAAGTTATCTCTCTGCAGTCCTTCAATCAAGCTAGAGTCAAATTATTATGACTTGATCCCATCTCTTCCTCAGTATATCAAAGCAGCACAAGGATGCTTGAAACTGTGGTAACCAAGCACCACTTGCATCCATTAAAAATCATCATAAGCAGCTGATAGTGTCCATCAGCACTCAGACCAAATGTTTATTATTATGAAATTCCTGCATGTTCCCTCTACTAATCTGATCGGGGGGTCTCAACAGGAACAAGGTTGTAGAGTTTGTAAATGTCTGGCCAACACTTCTAAAACAATAATGCTAAAAATTCAGAACTTCATAAAAAAAGAAGAAAACAGCGGGTGGAAAAAGGTGGTGAGACCTCTGATGGTGGATTTGGCTGTGTGCAATGTTGTTCAGAAAATGCTGTACCTGCTGTTTTTGTAATAGGATGACCTTTTCCACTGCAAAGACACAGCCATCACAACCATTAGTAAAGCACTAATGAATAGCCTCCTATTCAGACAACAGTAGCAAAGCAGGAAGCTCATATCTCCTACGTCCCTTTCACTTCACTGAAGGGTGAACTCTAAAACCTCATTGAAAACAGAACATTTTGAGGAGAGGAATAGCAAGAATGTCACACAGAATAAATCCTCTAGAAAATTTTCAATTTGCTGCTTTTAATGTGGGTTTTTTTTTCTGTTGTTGTGGTTGTTTTGTTTTTACTCTGCATATGCTTAATATATCTGAGCACAAGTTACTATTTGTGCTATTATTGTACCTAGGAGCCATGATGCAGGTAAAGGACTCTCCAAGTTATCTAATGTGCAGCTGATCCAGCTGCTCTTTACTGATCTTGTGCTGCAATGTCTAATGTATGGACTTTTTTCTTTCAGACTTTGCCACTCTTGGGAGGCATGAACCCTCAATAGATGTGATTAAATATCTGCTCAAAAGTGATAATCACTTGAGATGCTGTATTATTCAGACTCCTGTTTTCGTTTCTGATAAAAACACAGGACAGAAGACTCTGTAGCCCCAGATTTTAGAGATAGAGATCATATTCTACTTTCAGCTTATAGAAGTAGGGTAACATGTTTAGTTTGTGTAAAGTTGTCAGCCAGAAATTGCTTTGGATTGAGCTGTGTATAGAAAAAGATTTTCCCAGACACACAGACACTGTGAAATACAGGCTACAAAAAAAGAGGTCTTTCTCCCTTTTGAATTCTCACTGTTAGTAAAGAAGAGTTTGTAGTAAAAAATCTGTGTTATATAAACTGACTGTAGGCCCTTACGTTTTCTTCAAGAGTACTTAAACTCCTAATGAGATCATTCATAAAATGAAAAATTAACCAGCAGTGTAAGTCTGTTTATGTAAGCATATCATAGAACAATAGATTATCATAGAATTATTAAGGTTGGAAAAGGCCTCTAAGATCATAAAGTCCAACTGTCAACCCAATAATACCATGCCTCCTAAACCATGACCTGAAGTACAGGTTTTTTGAACACCATCAGGGATGGTAACTCCACCACCTCTCTGGGCAGCCTTTTCCAATGCCTGACCACTCTTTCAGTAAAGACATTTTTCTTAATATCCAATCTAAACCCATTCCTGATAAAACTTGAGGCTGTTTCCGCTCATCCTATTGCTTGCTACTTGGGAGAAGAGACCAACACCCACCTCGCTACAACCTCCTTTCAGGTAGTTGTAAACGGCTATAAGGTCTCCCCTCAGCCTCCTCTTCTCCAGGCTAAACAACCCCAGTTCCCTCAGCCATTCCTCAGAAGTCTCATTCTCCAGACCCTTCATAAGCTTCATCGCTCTTCTTTGGACATGTGCCAGCACTTCAATGTCTCTCTTGTAGGGAGGGGCCCAAAACTGAACACAATATTCCAGGTGTGGCCTCACCAGTGCCCAGTACAGGGACACAATCACTTTCCTACTCCTGCTGGCCACACTATTCCTGATACAAGCCAGGATGCCGTTGGCCTTCTTGGCCACCTGAGCACACTGCTGGCTCATGTTCAGCAAACTATTGACCAACACCCCCAGGTCCTTCTCTGCTGGGCAGCTTTCCAGCCACTTTTCCCCACTCCTGTAGTGTTGTGGGGAGTTGCTGTGTCCAGAGTGCAGGACTTGGCACTTGGCCTTGTTGAACCTCATACAATTGGCCTCAGCGCATCGATCCAGCCTGTCCAGGTCCCTCTACAGACTCTTCCTACCCTCAAGCAGAACAACACTCCCACCCAACTTGCTGTCATCTGCAAACTTACGGAGGTTGCACTCGATCCCCTCATCCAGATCATTGATAAAGACAATAAACAAGACTGGTCCCAACACTGAGCCCTGGGGAATACTACTCGTGAACAGCCACCAACTGGATTTAGCTCCATTCAGCACAACTCTCTAGGCTTGGCCATCCAGACAGTTTTTTACCCATCGAAATGTACACCCGTCCAAGCCATGGGCAGCCAGCTTCTCTAGGACGATGCTGTGGGAAATGGTGTCAAAGGCTTTGCCAGAGACCAGGCAGACAACACCCACAGCCTTTCCCTCATCCACTAGGTGGGTTCCCTTGTCATAGAAGGAGATCAGGTTGGTCAGGCAGGACATGCCTTTCATGAAGCCATGCTGGCTGGGCCTCATCCCCTGGGAGTCCAGTACATGCCATGTGATGCCACTCAAGACAAACCACTCCATAACCTTCCGCAGCACCAAGGTCAGGCTGACAGGCCTGCAGTTCGCTGGATCCTCTTCTAGCCCTTCTTGTAGATGGGCACGACATTTGCTAACCTCCAGTCCACTGGGACCTCCATGGTTAGCCAGTACTGTAAGTAAGTGATGGAGAGTGGCTTGGCAAGCTCCTCTGCCAGTTCCCTCAGTGCTCTTGGGTGGATCCCATCTGGCCCCATAGACTTGTGAGTGTCCAGGTGGAGCAGCATGTTGTAAACTGTTTCCTCCTGGATTATGGGAGGTTTATTCTGCTCCCCAACCCTTTCTTCCAGCTCAGAGGGATGAATACCCTGGGGATAACTGGTCCTACTGTTAAAGACTGAGGCAAAGGCGGCATCTAGTAACTCAGCCTTTTCTTCATGCTCAGTGGCAATGTTCCCCACTGCATCCAATGGAGATGGAGATTTTCTTTGTTTATCTTTCACTTTACAAAGAAAATAAGAGTTGAGAATGAAAAGCATATTTTCCAGGGCTTAGACGTGATTTAAGAACATAAGATATGCTCACATTGTAGTTAGATAACTTTTACTTTAGCAAAGCCACCACTTGCAGCAGCCTGTTACTCATCTCTGCCCAAAATGTTAGGCTGGACCAAATGAGAAGACCTGATCGGAGCATTCCATGTTTGTCCTTCAAACCAGGAAATGTTAGCTTTGGAAATCATCCAGAGCATGGTTTATCTACCCTGTTTTCCTGGATTTAAACAAATTATTCCTGCTAAAAACTTTCATGCATCATATTAAGTACTATTCACTGACCTCTTAGAAGGGATTTGGGAAAGATCTTTACCCTTAATGATGCAGATAGACATCTGGTTAAACTTTCAGTAGCACCAGACCAGATGAGATCACAGGTTGTCATAGATGTCTGTGGAAATTCTGAATCTTTGTGTGTATTGTTAAGTGTTCATCTGTATCTTCAGCCCAAATCTTCATATATATTTTGGCACTAAACCCCTAATAAGTTGAATGGGAAACAAAGGCCTAATTACTTGTGAAATAATTAAATGTCCGATTTGCTTTTGAAAACAAATCTTACACCTTACACCTCTTACACAACTCTTACACCTTATTATAATATATATTACATATATTGTTATCTACTGTTGGCACTGTTACTTGAACGGGCAGGTGTGCTATAATATGTACTCAAAGATTTAAAGATTTGTGAGGCTCAGAGAAAGTTATTCAGCTTTTACCAGCTCCATTACATCAATCCTTTCATTTTTTTGATGCTATGCTTCTTGTTCACTCCATCAGCTTTTTATCTCATTCACACACACACAAAAATGAAGTTATGAGCTAGCACAACTGATATCAGAAGTCACTACTCCAGTCTACTGTTTTTTAATTTGCCTATAAATTAAGCTGTGAAATGGATTTTAAAATTTTGATTAAAAGCACTGAAGAATATTTCCAGGAGGAGACAACTGTGCTAAGCTTCCTTCCATAAAGAAATTTTATAAGTAGGTCATAAACCCCTGAAATTAAGTCAGAAATGCTGACAGACCCCAAACTTTTAGAAGCTCTGTAAGCTCCAGTCTAATCATGTTCTCCCAGAGGGGGGAAATCTTTTTCTTGAGACTAAATTGTAGACTGTAAAATTGTTGTTTTGCCATGTAGAGCTCCAAGTATACAGTAATGAAATGTAGAAGAAATGTGTTGTTACTATAGCAACTAAATTCAAAAATATATCTGAAAATTACTATTTTTTCTAAATTTACACTATGAAACATTTCCCAGTCTTGTCTAATTGTGTTATGTGATATAGTTTTCATTTACTAGCATGGGTCAGAAGAACTCTGAAACTACACAGAAATTACTGGAGGTAAACAAATATAAACTAACCAATGATTCAGCCCCAGTGGACCTTATATGTACTAGGGCATGAAAAAAAACTACATAGAATTAAACATCTAAAATTTTCAACTTAGAAGCTGTAGGTGTTTGTGTGTGTATGTGAACAAATTTGCTTATTTTATATAATCCTCTTCTATGATAGGATCCGTTGGTTGGTTTTTTTTTAAGTTTTTCAAAACTATATCATGATTGTTGTGATCTTTATATGAAACATTGTTTATGTTTAGCAGATGGTTTAGACAGAAAACATTTCCGGGTTTTGCAAATTACTTATATATGAGTTACAGAATTTCACTTTTAAGAGTTTGCACCTCCTAAGGGAAAAAAAGGATATAAAATAGATTATTCTTAAACATTATTTTTGTACATTGCATACTACAGAGTGTTTATTGATAGGAAAACAAAGTCTCTAAACTTCTGTTTGTATTTGGTTTATGTAAAATAAAGCCAGAATAGATAATCCTGTTGTGGTGGTGAAGAGTAACTAGAAAGTAACAAGACTCACAAAAGGTCACTGAAGCTATTATTCTATTTCCATCTCTGCAGTAGAAGTGACAGTTTCTCTCTGATATTCTGATTACTGCTATAGTACAGCTGCAACACCATGGAAGTTTATTTTATGGTACAGTGGAAAAGAGCACACTTGCAAAGAAAACCCAAAAAACTTTCAGACCTACTGTGGTCTTCTTGATGGCATATTAACAAGCTAGGACTTGGAGCTCTTTATTGTGAACTCTTTTATGTTCAAACCTTATGGAATTTCAAACTTGTTTGCCTGTGTGTATGTATATTGCTCCGTTTTCCTTGTACCTTACTATTTTCAAGTTCACTGACATTTAAATACTATAATAAAAGTAGTATTTGATGTTTGCCCACTTATTGGACACATAGATTAGATGTGTGGTTGATGCCCATCTCTTTGATGAGCTACCTATAAAAAAAAAACCCTGAGGTTCCATGGTCTGAGATTGCATTAAACAAAACATGGGCTAGCAGAGGCACCTTGTAGTGAAAGAGTGAGAACACAATCTGTTTTGCAACAATATAGTCAACAGCTTAAGATTACTTCAGCTAAAGAATCAACATAATATATTAAAATTCATCCTATATTTTTAATGCAAATAAGTATCTCTTCATTTTAAAAAACTTTTGTGAATTAGGTCTGTTGCTTGTAAATAAGCTTGTTAGTCAGAATTATTTGGTCTCCCCTTTAGGGCTCAGTTATCCCTAGTACCAAATCCACAAGGAGGACTTCCACTGGTTTGGACTTAGTAAGAGAAAGAGCAGAAACCAGACTTTCCCTTCCATGGCCATTGAGATGTTTAGCCCTTGACTTCTATACTGTTTTCCCCTCTCCACCGCTGTACATAATATGTACCTGAATAAGCCTTTATTACTTAGATTATACTATTATTGCATGTAACTTATTTTACTGTAGTTTCTTATCACCCTAAAATAATTGTGTTTAATTTCTTTATATTCAATATTTACTGAAATTTATCCTTTAAAAAAACCCCAAACAAAACAAACACAACTAAGCACAAACAGACAAGAACCAACCAACCGAAAAAATCCCAAATCCAAAAAAACACAGTTTACTTTCCTCCTGCTGAGCTTCACAAAGTCCCAAGGTCAGGTAGTAGCAACATGTGTCTCTATTCCTAAAGCTGTGTAAATGAACTTCAGTGCCAATCTTGCAACAACTCCCTGCTAATATTAGAGAACAATTTCCATTACTTACAGTCAATACAGATTCCTCACACTCATTCTGGAATATTCAAGATGTCAAAGAAATCTACCTATTGAAAAGCATGAGAAGAACTAACTTGACCTACAGTTTGGCCACAAACAATTAAAAATTGTAATTTCTCATTCTGCCTGTCATGTCCCTTAATCCTGTTTATTCATTTCTTTAAGAACTTAATTCTCCTTGCACTCTTTTGTATTCATATTTTTAATTTATTTACTTACTTTTCCCCCTTTAGCCACATTACTTCTACCTAACAATCCCTGACTATAAAAATATGATTAGTATGATATTAGATAAGCTAGATGCCCAGAATGTCAAGGAATAATTGCAGATATATAGTAAACCAAACATATTGCTATTTCTATTTTGTGGTTTAAAGTCATAAGTATTCAAGGTAATCCTGATTATTAGCTGTGTGTTGCAATCCTTATAAAAAGCTGTGGGCAAAGCTTCTGATAGAAAGACAAATGCTAAAATACAGAAACTATACAAACATTAATGAATACCCTAGAA
Organism: Phalacrocorax aristotelis; assembly: GCF_949628215.1. Lineage (NCBI taxonomy): Eukaryota > Metazoa > Chordata > Aves > Suliformes > Phalacrocoracidae > Phalacrocorax > Phalacrocorax aristotelis. The sequence continues at coordinate 23,921,535 of NC_134278.1, read as the reverse complement.
AGAATAAAGTAGGTATTTTTGCAATTAAAAATAAAAGCCTTAAAAAATTAAAGCATGTGGTCATTTAAGATAAAAAAAATAGTTAAGGGAAGTAAGCGTGTATAAAATTAATTATAATTTATGTCTTTAAACTATTTTTAAAAGATATATCATCTATATAGAGCATCTTGTACACAAATAATTTATTCAACAATTAAATATTATTAATTTATAGATATCAGAAATAATAAAACAACAATTCTATTGAAATGCTAGCAGAACAGTTTCTGAAAGTTGGGTGTAGCAAGCTTGCCATCTACTGATCAACAGGAAAGTTCTTTATTTGCAAGGCATTTTTGCATACCATAATATTTAGTTTTAAACCCTTTTTATATGATGAATCTGTGTATATGTATTCAAAGAAATATGTTTCCAGTACTCCTGCAGGTCAATATAAAACCTCAAAGATATTGTACTAATGGATCAAAGATTAGTTCCTGAAGTACTTCCTATATCCAGTGAGGAATATTTCCCTAAAAGAGACATAATTTTATTCAGTATTTGGGGAACTCACTTGGTTTCTCTTGCAAAAGTATATTCCTAATTCACAGACGTTCTGATGAAGTTAAAATATTATTTTATTAATAATATGGCAAAAGCAAATAAATATTCTCACTTTTTCCAATTCTTTCCATTTTACAAGATCTTCACTTGTCCCCTGCCATCTGACAGTTTTACTCTCACTCAAACCTTGCCAGTGCATAGTGGGAAGTTGCAGAAAAACCATGTCTGGTATATTTGATGCTGTACACCTTCATGTTCTATTCAGATGGGTTTAGACACAGAAGCTGAAATTCACAGTTATGTCATATGTACAACAAAGAAAAATCTTTACCGTCTTTTGAGATACTCCTTCTTATGGGTTAAGGCCCTATATTATCATTACTATTACTATACAATTTTTCACGTTACCACCATGAATTAATTTAATTTAATGGAGAATTATAACAATATACATAACAAATCATGAAAGTTGATGACCTGTGACTAAGAGATAAACAGTGATGGGTTTTTTTTAAAACTATCTCTATAATCATTTGGATTTTTGTGGAACTACACATAGTGTATAATACCTTCAGAATGAATGAAGGTGTAAGACTTCTGAAATTAAGAGATCAGAGCAATATTGAAAAGAGAATATGCTTTTTCCAAGCACACAAGAAAGTTTGTCTTTCTACCTGTACCATCTAGATTCAGTGGCAGGTTTTTTTCCACACAGCTGTCATGTAGTTCGCATGGCTGGACTTTTTCTCTTTTTAATATCTTTCTTACTTCTCTACTGGATAATAGTCTCCTGTAACGCCATTATTTAAAGTTTGATTCTTATTTCATTTGTACTTGTATAAATCAGGAATGGTTTCACTTCAGTTAAGACATTACCTCTGTTAACTCCAAATTGAATGAATGTGTTTTGCTGCAGAACCTCTCCTAAATAGGACTGGGAATTTTAGATTGCATGGGACTATAACCTAAAGGCAGAAAGTCTCAGAGCCAGTATGATTTGTAGAGACTAAGATATTTCAAGAGATTTGTCAGCAGAAATCAATAAGCTTTGTGAAATAAATTTCCTAGCTGGCATTCAAAATCTCTACCACAACTACTGTACGCAGCTTTGTACACCAAGCAGGTTAAAAATCTGTCCTTGGGAAGGGGTAGGAGGAAATCTGCAATATTTGTGATATTTTGATTGTTTTTCCTTTAGGGCAACATTTCGGTATCTTTCAGAAGATGACCTGAAATTACTCTGCATTTCTGGGACCAGATAGGTTAATCTTTATTCTGGAAAAACTTTGAGTCTGTTGGGGCATATGAGTCGTATCCACCTTGCATATCAGCAAGTATATGTCACAGCATGAAAGCTGTCCCAGAACACTTTGCACTTCAGCTCTTTACAAACACCTGGGCTCATCTGCCTCATCCACACTTCAGCAAATGCCAGAAGAGAGGCACACATGGCACAGCTCTTCAACATTTGCTTTGCTTTCCCCAGGATCCACTTGACCTTACTGTGCTGCTGTGACCCCTGCTGAACCTGGATCCTAGAAAGCTCTCTCCAAAGCACCCACAAAGGATCTACAAGATGGGTATGTTGCAAGTGAAGTTGGTAGTGTGTGACGGGACAGTAGCACTATTATGTACGCTATCCCCTATTACATGCCTCACTTTCCTTTTCAAAGGAATTATTTAGTTCATTACAAAAGAGAGCTTGGAATGAATTAAAGTCTATTAAGTGTGGTGACCTCTATGTAAAATGAGAATAAACTAGTAGATTATAGCTACTTTTCTGTGCTAACAGAGTTAAAAGAAAACTGATAAAGGAACATAGTTTTATGGCTTTTTTTTCTGCCTCTAAGTAAACTGAAGAGAAGGATTTACACATTAGATAGAACATATCTAAACTGAATGGCATGATCAGCCTAAAAATATTGTACTACCAAAATAATAAGGCTGTACGTATTGGGAGAAACACAAATAAGCAAAACTTTCTAAATGTTTTAAGATAAAGAAAGGTGGGGCTCTTTCAGTGTCAAAGTAAATTTAAAATAAACAGAACATGATATTCACACATTATTAAGCACAGGTAGCATAATCAGAGAAATTGAGAAAACATTACATATATATTTGATCTTTGAAAAGAAGCTTATTAAAAAGGGTCAACTTCATTTTTGTGAGAAAATATTAAAGATTTAACATAAGACAGCTAAGATGGAGAATAGCACAATGATAATTAAGTAGTAGATCCTAGTTATTTCTGCAAAGTGTAAATAGAAGATAAGGTAAATATGGGATTTGGTACTTTAAGAAAATTGCTCTAAAGTAAACTTTTACATTGATTAGCATTATAATTCCAAAGATGCTATTTCAGAAATACTTATCAGAGCATATTTAATTACACTACTTATGTACATACAGCTTCTTTAAGCTTCCCATATGCATACAGATTTGAAATATATGAACAAGCTATTGCTTTTTCTCAAAGCTTGGGTCCAAATACAAATATGAAAAAACTGGACATAGCTTACTGAATCAGTCTTTTGTCTCAACTGAATTTGATGCAGCCTCTCCTGAATGTTGCAAAATATATCTAAGATCAAGTTACTTTGAATTTAGGATGGGAGGAGGTGGGGGGCTTGGGCAGCAATAATTCATTTCACTGGATTTTTTTAAGTGGCATTGCAGTATAAATCTTAATGTAAGATGAACTAAAACATTAAAATATGTCTTCAAATAGACTATTTTTACTTGATTTATGCTTCCTGTTTGTTTTCTGCTATAAATTTACTTCCTAAAACTTTCATAACTGACCTGTTAAGAACAACTGTAGCTCAGCTGGAGTGGTTAAATTGAAAAAGTTTATATTCTTAATGTTTTAAACAAGATTTTTGAATCTTTAACATTCTGCATGTTTTTATATTTCCACTTATAATTTAAAAGTCTCAAGCAGCTGCTATTATTCTTGTGACATACTTCTTTCCTGCTCTTCAGTGAGAAAGATGAATATGTGATTCTCTTCTTGCCTGTACAGTCGTACTCCCAGTGCCAAGTCTAGAAATTTACATCAGAACTACTCTGCTCTCTCAAACATAACATGTGTCCATTTATTCTACATAGTAGACTAAATACAGCATTGTGTTTTCCTGGCTTTACCCATCTGTAATTCATACAAGAATTACATTGAAGAAAGACACAGAGTAAACAAGCAATAAGTCAAAATCATTTTATTCTTTAAAAGAATAGCAAAAAGCAAGCATTTCATGAATCACTGCAAGAGGTAGTTAAAACTGATGAGTCTTATGAAAGACATAAATTTTTAGGACTGGCTTAAGACCAGTCTCTAAATAAAACAAGAGTGAGTGACAGATGTTAACCCATTTCCAAGGTGTTCTGCTGCTTATATTGGTACAGCAATTGAAAATAACTCACACCATTCCTAGACCATGAAGTATAGAGCATGAGTTTTTTACAGCTCCTGTAAGTTATATCTACTATTTCTAATCCAAAATATATAGTATATTAGTTTTTCTTTTCTATTCTGTTTTTACAAAAGCCTTCTATCATAAAAGCACTTAGACATGAATTACTAAATTCTTTACAGCTGCAGGTCCCTTAATTAAATTAATTAAGTGATTATTGCAGTATGATATACAATTTACTGGCATGTGTCTAAATAAACAGAGACTAAAAAGTGTTTGCTAAGCATCAGAATGTCAATAAATGCAATGCCAAAAGCTGAGCAAAGATGGACCTGCATCATTTAATTTTCTGCGTTTCTAAATTTACAGTTTTAAAAATTCAGCACACAATGTCTTACTGTAAAAATGAGACCAAATGGTTTTTAATTATTGGCTGCTCTAAAATTCTGAGGTTTTGTTACCACTAAATTATTTACCATGTAAAGGAAAAATGCTAAGGTAAACCTGTACACTCTGTGTCCAATTCTCGGTGAATTTAATTCAAATGTGCTTTTCTGTGAAATCAGAAATGTGTTATTTTATTTATATTGCAATTCATGTAAGATCTGTTTTCAAAACTACATTTGATTTTATCCTTTAAGGTTGTAGTATGATACCTGAGCACAGCTATACATGACTTATGATGTCTGTATGAACCTTTGGGATTTGAAGTCGATTACCCAGTCTTTAACTGAGGCCAGTGCAATCAGGCTGTGGCCCTTCATACATCACTTAGCAGTGTACTTGATGCCCTGTTGCTTAACTGTGAGGAGTATTAGTAAAAGCACAGGTTATAACAGGAATTTCTCATTGAACACTTATATACTTTCATCTTTACTATGAAGTAGTTATGTACTAATAGCCAGATTTTCTTCGTTATCCAATAGTATGTAAACCACATTCTCACTATGTACTTTATGCAATTTGTTTAAAATTTACAAAAAGTAGTCTTTTTGTGCCTTACGGATGTGAAATAATAAATGTTTCACAATGCACAATACACTATAAAATTCTGCTAACTGAAGCTGAGAAGCTTTCTGAGTAACATTAGGTAACTGTGCTAACTGGTTTATTTTATATATGTCTTCATCTGTATGTTTGTGTGCCCAAGCAATTTGTATGCTGTTTTGGTGAAAACTCACCCAGAGAGTGAGTGTCTCTAGAGAGACATTTTACTTTTTCCTTATGAATGGAAATTGAGGATGAATGACAGAGGGTAGCTTATTCCTAAGAACTGAAATTTCTTGAGCCTTAACTTGTAGTGGATAGGGAAAGAACAAAGGATGAGCATCACAGGAAATCAGTTATACTGCAAATGATTTCAGCAATTAATTCCTGAAGGCATTAGAGATTTCCCTTGTTCCATCTTCTACAATCCTGTTGTAGAAACCTATCTGTCCTGCAGCTGAGCACCTGTTTCAGAGTATGTGGTTCAAACAATGAACAGGGAAATGAGGGGTTAAGGCTTCAGGAGATGCAGAATTTTGCTCTTCTCCCTTTATGTTGGAAAATTTCCAGTTCTTCCATCCCCATGAGAATAATCCCAGCTATTTTCCTTTCCACACTCTTGTAAGTGATCTAAACCTTTCTTTCCCAGAAAATCTTTACTTTGTTCTGTGTGTGTATGCATGTACATGTTCTTAGAAGGTTATTTGCATGAATCATTCACAAAGCCCAAACTTTGCAGTTGGATATATCCCTCACCAACACCAGGTTAAGTCTCTGGTAGGTAAAGACAAGACTAAACTGCAGATATTTGGTATTTTCATCTTTCCTGCAGCTGGGTTGTCAGCTCCTGCCTGAAGTAGTTCCTTCCAGCTTCTCTGCAAATCTTCCCAAAAACATTTCAGTTATATAACCAATATATAGAAATCCAAGTGTGACCATATTTGCAGTCATCTCATTTCTGACCTAGTTTTTCAGTGCAATCTTCTTGTTTCAGTAATTATTTCTAGTTAAACATGATGCAGCTGTAGCATCTCATGGAAAAAGCCACACTAGAGGGAAATACTTATATAGTCAGCAGAGAAAAAAAATGGAACTGAAGTCTAAGTTTACTGAGATGCTCCATGACTTCTTGTATTAAATTCCAGCACCATATTAATTGAATTATTTTATCTTGATAAGGAAAAAAATTTATGGGGACAAGTGTTGCTTCTGGTACCCATTCTAATTTAGTTTAGAACCTAAAAGAGAATGAAAATTGGTAAATATAGATATGGTCAGTTTGTATGTGTTCATGGATAAATCTGAATTGAAGCAATACTAAGTGATACAGTAAATGTATTTATTGAATTCTAAATCTAATTCCAATCCTTAAAACAAACAACATGAAACATCAGAGTGGAGACATCCTGAGGTAGTGTAACCATTGGTCATTATCTTCATTATTATGGCAGAGAATGTAAATTTAATCTGAAATGTTTTGTTAAAAATTACATTATTTGATTTCTATTCTATTTTATGCCCTCCTTCCCCAACTGGACTTTCTTGGTTATAGAGACTGAATGTGGTCATATAAATACAGTGAGGTTGGTGTGTTGGCCTAACTTGGTGACAGTGGTGAACAGACTAATGTACTTACACTGGAAAGTAGCATGGCCAACACTAATTAGAGTGCATATTAAAAAAGGAAGGGCCTTTCATGAACTTTGATTGCCATAGATATTGTCTGCAAATGTAATTTGCAAAAGAGAAACATTTCACTGAATGTCAGCCTTCAGAGGGCTTGTTAATATATCAATGGCGAAAAAGACTGGAATAAGAGTCCAGGACCCCAGGCTTGGAGGGGCAAGGCCCTGCTACCCAGAGACAGGAGGCTCCAGTTCTTAGCAATAACGTACATCAAAGTACTATGCAGAGACACCTGAGCTGAAGTTGAATGAGACTATCTTGGAAATAATTGTATGAGGAAGATAATTTTATATTACTTGAATTTTCTATTACTTCATGTGGACATACTTTCAGAGTTCTACAGAGATTCAGATGAAAGGGAACAGACTTGGGGTATATCGTTAAGGATTCTTTGTGGTACCCCTCTACCCACTTCATCCCCTGCCCTAGCTGAATTTTTCACATAAAATGGATAGTTCATTATTACACAGGAAAGTATTTTTGGTTCTATTTCATCTTTCTTGCTCTCCTCCTGGCCAGAAAATTCTTGTATCCGTGTATTCAGTATCACTGCCAATCACATAATCAATAAAAAGGTAGAAACTATTCTCCTCCCAATATAAATGGCAACCTTGTGGTTTGGAATCGAAACAAATGGTTCCAAATTTCTTCAGCCAGTTTTGGAGCTGCATTTACCCTCCTAGAAGAATGCTGTATGCACTAAAAAGTCTGTATTCAAGTATCCCCAGTGTTATGCAATTAACTTATGCTAAAATTAGAGTTTACTGTAATTTCAGTTAGGCTATGTTCCATTTGGGCTGTCATTTTAATTTGAATCATACCCATAGTGACTCCCAACATTTTTAAAGGTGGTAGCCCATGCTTCATGAAGTCTAGCTGCATGGCTCCTGCCCTTCCATCAGAGATCCTGTTGCGTCCTTCTCACTATCAGTTCTGCTACAGGAACTGATACTGAGCCAGCAAGTGAGGCTAGACTTGCCTGCTTCTGTCTCAGCACATTCAGTTTTGGGCCCCTCACTACCAGAGGGACACTGAGGTGCTGGAGTGTGTCCAGAATAAATGTCTTTACTGAAAGAGTGGTCAAGCACTGGAAAAGGCTGCCCAGAGAAGTGGTGGAGTCACCATCCCTGAAGGTGTTCAAAAAACCTATAGACATGGCATTTCAGGGCATGGTTTAGGAGGCATGGTGGGGTTGGGTTGACGGTTGGACTTGATGATCTTAGAGGTCTTTTCCAACCTTAATAATTCTATGATTCTATGGTTCTATGATATTAATGTATTTGCCCCTGCTGTTGATCCCCAAACACTGCACAGATATGTGAGTTAGCTATATGGAGAATTAACACAGGCCTGGAAGAACGAGTTTGTTGGAATATTGTTTGTCTTCTCACACTTAATATGCTTTTACCTCACAGGGTAAACACTTCTTACTAATTGGAACCAACACTTGTGTGTGTATGAATATATACATAGGAAAAAAGTGCACAGAATATTTTTTATTTTTTTGTCTTCTGAACAAATTTGTGCTAAGTAACCCTCATAATAACTTTTATTAAGTTGCAACTTTTAACACAGTTCTCATGATTTTTACAGGGAAGCTCAATCAATGTTTTAAAGTGATTTGCTCAAGATTATAAAAATAAAGCAAAAAGAAATCATACAAAAGAAATGTCTATGAAAGATAAAGAAAAATTTTTAAGACTGGCAATACTGAAATTACAGTAAAATATTAATTATATTCATTTAGGTTTGGTGTATTTTCAGGGTTTTTTTTTTTCTAAAATAAGGGAAACTAAAATATGCATAGTATATAGAGAATAATAAAGAGTTTTAGCTAGGGGAAGTTCTGGAAACAATTTAATTTTTTTTCATATATTGATTACATGTCAACTTTTAGTTTACTGATGCTTAGAATTCATTGTTTCACTGCTTTCTGCCTTTGAAAATAACATATTTCAGATATTTGATTTTGTAGCTTCAGCTTCAAAACTTGTGCTGACTTTCATCTTGTACTAGTAAAAACACATTAAGGATTAAGACGCTAGCTGAAAAATAGTAGAATTTGAGATTTTCTTTAAAGAAAATGAAAGGTTTGGGGGTTTTTCTTTTTATCTTTTTTCCTCTTTCTAAATATAAACTGCTGTGTGTGTGTGTTTAAAGTTAACCTGTTAGCTGAAAGTCTTCAACCCTTTTTTGCTGGTCTTGTTACCTGGTAATCAAAGTCAACTCTTAAGTGATATAGAGTCATAATTTATATATAAATTCTTAATTTTTTGCAAGCACTAAATGGACTCTAAATGTTTTTTCTCTCATTTAGCTTTGGGTATTAATATTTTGTACAACTTAATTATAATTTATATGACAGGCATGTTGACCTCTGGATAACATTAGTGATTTTCAGTGCAATCTGCATTGAAATGCAATGAGAATGTGGTGTTGAACAACAGAGTTATGAAAAGAAAGGATTTTGGTTATCCTGTGTTGTACTGAAATTTGCAGTACCTAAGGTTCCACTGAGAGCATTTCCATCAGATAATTGAAGAAAATTGTGAAAGTTTTAAAAACTATTGCAGCTGCCTCACTGAAAAACTGTATATAGAGACTGGCAAAAAAATTGTGATTTGGGATGATCTGAAATTCTAGTGGTATCTGGAGGGAATGATGTCATGATTATTTAAAGTTTCTTGTCAATAATTTAAATGGTGCCTTATAGCATCACCATAGAAAATACATGAGCCTTTAGCTGATTTTTTTCTAGAAAGTGATAGCTGTTGGCCACATCACATTGCTGAGGCACATCCTTAATTAGTTTGCAGTCAATATTGTCAAACTGAAAATTGATTCTGCATTATTTTAAGACCATATCTACAGAGGTGGAAGAGAAACACACATGATACAGTGTCCTTTCTTGACATTACATACCACACTCATGAGACAAGATAGAGAAAACAGACTTTTGTTCATTAGTGTTTGAGTTACATTTTTTAAAAAAAGCTTTAGGATTTTTTTAAAGTTCTTTTTAGTCACTTTTTGTTTTGGAACATGTGAAGTTCAGTCTTCTCATTTTTCCTCCTTAATTATATACACATATACCAAGCAGGAAGGCAGTCTGGAAGAATATGTAGATATTTATTATATGGGTAAGGATCAAGTTGTTGTGGAAATGGCTATGTGAATGAAATGTAATGTCACTGTATGTATGAGTGTTTATAATATTGATATAATCCTTTGAGCACAGACAGAACTGGGACAGGTGAATAATAAAGACTGATGCAATTAATGGAGATCTATGTACCATATCAAGCATCTGCTTCCATTTCATCCTCTCCACCCAATTTGTAACTCTGTTAAATTAGAGATATTTTTTGGACCTTCTGTATTCAATATACATGGTATAAGGTCTGGTTAAAAAGAGAAACTCTCACTCCTAAACAAATAATCATGACAATATTATGAAATCCAATATTCTTAATTTATATTCCATGGCTCAGCAGCCAATTGGGTGCCAGTATGTCAGGTAGAAGTGATTATTAGGCTATTATACACAAGAGAAGAAGTCACTAGAAAAAGCATGGACAATGTGCTACCCAAAGAGCAGTGACGAAGCTTTGTTTGATAATTTTTCTAATTATGTTATCAGTTGCATAAACCAGTTTAACCTTCTTTTTAAAAAGGCAGCTTTCCTTCAGCAAAAGAAAAAAGAAATTATTTCAGTTTTCCTTCTTATATATTTTATTCCTTCAATTTCCACTTTTTAAATACATTCTTTCTTGTGTATCTAGTTTTGTCATGATAGACAGTTCTAAAAACTGCTTACCACCATTTCCATTCTGAAGCTTTGAAGAAAATTGTTTCTTGGAAGCTCCACAGCTCAGCCCTGTGTTTAGATGCTCAGAACATGACATATCTGGGTCACCAGAGGAATGGTGACAACTAAAAAGTTGAGACTCTAATCCTGACATTTTACATCCATTGTAAAGATTCTATGTTACTGGATATTTGTGTTCAAATAACAGAAAATAAAAATGGTTTGCCCAAATTCCACAATTATGTATTTACAATCTTGTTAGACTGGGTTACATTCCTGTAAATTATCTCACAATTTATGTTTTTTTTTTTAATTATAATTCCCTTTATGGAATTCTCTAGCTGAATGAGAAGTTGATTCTCAATCCATTTTGACAAAATCATACAGTAATGTATTCAGTAATGCATATCAGAAAACATAATACTTTATTGCAGTAGACAAACATCTTATGGAGCTGTTTGAGAATGTATGCTAGTTAGCCTGATTCTTTACTTAAACACAGATGTTTCTCAGATTTGTTTAAAAGAGATACCATTTTGGATTTTCTGAACTGACATACTATTGATATGTTGTTATTCAGGCAATTGAGTGAAGGTTGATATGTCACTTAGGAAATTCAAAACAGATTTCTGAACGTTGCTGAAAAACAAGTTTGTGTTATTTTGATGGTCTGGGTGGCTGAGTTTTCCCTGTAGTGTAAGTATATACCAGGTATTTTTATAAGTCATTCAAATATGGATTTGGAATGAAAGGCACTGAATTGCAGGGCAGTATCAATGTAGAAAAAAAAACAAGTTTTTGCCACTATTAAATAAAATACTGAAAAATAATGGTATCATTGGCACACAAATATTATCAGTTTTCTTAAAGTGATATCTTAAGTAATGAGGATTTTCATGAAGTAGATTAATATTTCTGACATGTCACAGAAATAACATGTTTCTTTGCAGAAACTTAAAAAGACCCTTCTCATGGGAAAGGACTGTGAGAAAATCCATGACAGGTTTCATCTCTCTATCCAAGAAGATTACTCAGTGAGTTCCAAAGGACAGTTACCTAGCACCTCATCAAGAAATGGAGGAATTGAGTGTGTACAACAGTTTGTTCACTTAGTCAATACCTTGAGATTACTAAGGGATATTGTTTTGTGGCTTGATTAGGTTACATTACATTGCACATGAACAGACCACAAGGTCATCTGTTAGTCATTAGAAAAACACTGAGAATTTGATGTTAAACTGCTCCAGTTCTGTGGTCTTATCCAAAGACTAACACTATTGCATAATGTTTGAAGTGCTGAAACTAAGCATCAAAAAAGTAACAAAAGGAAAATATTTCACATAGGAGTAATGAAGAACAGACAACATGAGGAGGAGACTCAACACTCTGTTAACAAGCTGACTTTTTCAATTGTTGCAGAACATGAACATATTCTGGATAGATCAATAGATTTTGCAGATAACAGAAGGGATGTAATGAAGTTTAAAGAATTTTGTAAGATAATGCTTGAATTCTAACCTTCTTTGAAAAATCTGTAACCAAGAGAGATTTTTGTCTGAGGTTGGACAGAAAAATTTTGATACAAGTATATCATTAAGACACTTTCAGGGCATTTATTCTAGATTAGACATGCACAATTAAAATTATTGGAACTGAGTAGTCTCTCCTGTGTGATCTACAGGAAATGTCTTTACAACAGTTTATGGGGAAAAAAGATAATTTTGAATTAACCTTAATATGTATTACATTGAAAATACAATACTTTATGAGTTAATCCTTAACATTTCTGTCTAGATACATATTTATACCTTTCAATCTTCTATGAATTTCCATCAAATAATTTTAGCTTACTTCACAAACATAAAGGTAGTATTGAAAGCCATATATTATTCCAAGTTTTCCTGTGAGTGAACTGAGATACAGAGTACAAGGACTGTATCTGAAATTACTGATTTATATATGTGTGTGTCTGTGTGTATGCAAGTTACATAAAGTCAGTTGCATATTATTTGAATTTTTGTTGTTCAGTCAACAACTGCTTTGTAAGAACACTGATAATACCAACCCTCTGTTGATGCTAATCAACACTGATGTACACACCAAAAGTTAAGCCACCGATGATCAAATAAAACTCAAAGCATGGGAATTGCTATTGGTATTGTTTTAGATCAGAAATGCAATCAGTCCATTAATATATCTGGCAATGACAAGTATCAGAGTAGTTGTAGTAAAAATCCTTCAACAGGCAGATGTGAGATAGCTCTTTCCTCATCTTTTTCTTTTTCCCTAATTTAATGTGATTAGAAAATACTGTAAATTAAAGTAGGAGGTTTAGTCTTATTCAGAGAATTTTCATTTCATTAAAATTTTAATTTTTATTCTATATTTCAAAGTCTATTTTTTATCATTAGAAATATGTATCTGAATCTGACTACATCCTTAACCTCAATGATTTTCTGTGACGGAGTTCTACAGTCTAATCACACGCTTCATAAAAACATTTCCTTTTTACCAGTTTAGAATTTACTAACTTGCAATCTCAGTGTGTCGCAATAGGTATATCTGTATGAAACAGAGGAAGGATAGCATGTTGAAATACAACACTGGACTGTAACTGAAAACTATGCATTCCTCATGTTCAATTTGTATTCTGTAATGCAGAACTAGAATATGGATAGAATAGTCTCAGGAAGCATTAATACAGAGACTCACAATCCAAACCTCCACTATTTGTTCCAGGATGAACTTCTTAGTATATAGGGAGAAAATAAGGATAAGAAGGTAGAGGACATGAAACAAAGAAAAAAGTAAATTAGGCAATAATAGGTCTGTGACTGGAATATATTTGGTCAAAGCAGAAGAATCAAAAAAAATCTTCCAGCTGGTTTCATGATAAGGACAGCTTCATATGTGGAAAAACAAAGACTAGCTGCTCTGATTAAGTAAAGATGTATAAGGTAGACCAAGTTGGAGAAGGAGGTGTAAGGGAGCAATAAAGGGCCTGAGTGCAAAACAACAACTGAAGGAGAAAGGATGTCTGAATTCTAACATAGGATGGAAAGGGTCAACAGATCTAATCTTAAAATGTTAGACCATACAGAAAACAATTGAGCCCTCCTCCTACATACAAAAAAAGCACTACTATTGTTATGTTATTCTAGAATTTGTTAGCTATGTATTGATGAACTTCTAATTATCAGCCCATGTTTCTTATTATTTTTATTATTACTAATTGATTATTATTTTAAATCAATTAATCAAATATAGATTATTACTTTGATTTTAATTTTAATATAGAATTCCAGTAAAATTATAATTAATATATTAATTATGTGTAATAATATACCATTATAATTATGCAATATGTGTAATCATAATATATATTCTAGAATATAAATTATTGCTATTATACATATATGATTATGTATAATAATATATGATAATTATAGTAATTATCATATTAAAAATAAAAATAAAATAATCAAACTAATAATAAATTAATTAAAATTAAAATAGTTCATTTCTTCCTATGACAATATTGTTCCTTTTCTTCTGTAATTTTTCCCTCTCTTCTGCTAAGGTAGTTACAGAAAGTAACCTTATCACTTATTTCTTTTCATTTTATTAATGGAGATAAGCAAATGTTTCTTTAGTTATCTCTTTTAAGAGAACCTCTCGATGCCCTGATCAACTTATTTTTAAATGTTACAGGTTAAACTCAGCCTCTTGACAGTTTGTGCCCAGACTGTGCAGGACTCTTGTTAGGACCTGATCAGCACCGTGGACAGCACTGCTGCACCTTCCCCTTGGGAAAAGGAACATCAGAGTATTTGGTGAGTTTCATAACTGTGTTGTAACACAGAATATTTATGCATGGCAATCAGAACTACTTCTAAAGCATGGCAAACATCTAATATCTGTTCCCAGATCTGCCATTTTATTTTCAGTGCTTGTCAGGCTACATGAAGTGCTGCATAGGTACATCTCTGTACAGAAATCAACAGCAGTGCATTAAATTGAGAGGCACCAAAGCAGCCATTTGCCATTCAGACAATTTCTCTAGAGTTTTCTGCCTACCAGGGGCTTGCATTTGTGACATCTCTGAGAGACTCCGGAGCCTGGTGAACCCTACAGATTATCATCCACTCCTACTATACCACATAGGGTCTAATGATACATTAGCAAAGCAACTTAGAATCATCAAAAGAGAGTATATGTACCTTGGAGCAATGTAAAAAGCATCTAAAGCACAGGTGGTGTTCCCCTCTACCCTCCCAGTCAGAGGAATTGGTTCAGGAAGGAGGAGATGAATTGAACAGATGAATGCCTGGCTGTGTGACTTATGCCATACTTAAGGTTTTGGGTTCTATGATCATGGATCTACCTTTGAGAAGCTGGGTCATGATAGGATTCACCTAACCAAGAGGGGCAAGAAGGTCTTCACCAACAAGCTGGACAGACTTATGAGGTGTGCTAGTTTTGGCTGGGATAGTGTTAATTCTCTTCACTGTAGCTGGTAAAGTGTCGATTGCACACTGATGATTTAGTTGCTGTTAAGTAGTGGCTCAGTGTCACTAAAAAGCACCTATAGTAGTCAGGGACCTTTCCAGTTTCCCATGCTCTGCCACGTGGGCAGGAGGCTGGGAGGGGCGGGGCCACAGCCAAGACAGCTGACCCCGACTGGCCAATGGGATGTTCATTCCATACCATGTGATGCCATGACCAGTACATTAACCGGGGCAGTTGGTGGTGGGGGGGCGGTTGCGGCTTGGGGACTAGTGGCATTGGGTCAGCAGGCGGTGAGTGGATGCGTCATGTGCTGTTTGTTTCACTTGTTCGTTCCCCCTTCCCCCCCACCCCACCCTGGGTTTTGCCACACTCTCATTATTCTCCTTTTCATTGCATTACTGTTGTTGTTGTTGTTTCTATTGTTTTATTTTAATTATTAAGCTGTTCTTATCTCAACCCATGAGCTTTCTCACTTTTATCCTTCCAGTTCTCTCCCCCATCCCGCTGGTGGAGGAGTGAGCGAGCAGCTGTGTGGGGCTGAGTTGCCGGCTAAACCACAACATGAGGAGAGCTTTAAACTAGACTTACCAGGAGAAGGGGATGGAGTTTTGAGTAACAATTAAGAGGCGGTGGCTGCTGATGTATTAGGAACCAACAGGGAAATACAGCTGAAATGCCTCACAGGAATTAGAGTATATTTCTCTAAAAATGTGACATGGTCAGTAGCATAAAGGAAGTGACTCTATACTAATGCATGCAAAATGGGTAACAAATGTGAAGAGCTGGAAGCCACTGTGCAGCTAGAAAGCTATGATCTAATTGCTGCCACTGAATCCTGGAGTGCTGCAATCAATAGTTATAAACTGCTCGGAAGAGACAGGCGAAGAAGGAGAGGCAGAGGTGTTGCCTTCTGTGTGAAAAAAAAAATGGATGGATTGATTGCACTGAGCTGTCTTTGAAAACAGCAATGAATAGGTTGAGAGTTTATGGGTGCAAATTAGAGGCCAAGATGACAAAGGAAACCTTGTGGTTAGTGTTTACTACAGGCCCCCTGATTAAGAGGAGGATGCTGACAGTGTCCTTACTTCAACGACAGGAAGCACCATGCTCACGGACTCTAATCCTACTGTGGGATTTCAGTCACCTTGACATCTGCTGTAAAAACAGCATAGCAGTCACTTTTCTCAGATCTCTCAAGTCCCTGAACCTCAGACAGGGACTGGAGAAACCAAGTATCTCCTATCTTAAGAGTAGATCATGTCTGAGACCACCTGAGGAACCCAAACATACACAAGTCCATTGGACCCAGTGAGATGCATGCCAGAGTCCTCAGGGAATTTGCAGAAGTAGTTCATAAGCCACTCTCCATCATATTTGAAAAGACACGGCAGTCAGACACAGTCCCAAGTGACTGGAGAAGAAGGAAAATCATACCCATTTTTGAAAAGTGTAAAAAGGAGGGCCCTGGAAAGTACTATCCAGTCAGGCTCATGTCAGTGCCCAGTAACATCATGGAACAGGTCATCTTGGAAGACATGACAAAGCATATAGAAGGCAAGGAGATGATTAGAGCCAGCCAACATAGCTTCACCAAGAGCAAGTTGCACCTGACTCATCCAACGACCTTCTACAATGGAGTGACTGCATCAGTGGACAAAGGAAGAGAAATCGGTGTCATCTACCTGGACTTCTGTAAGGCATTTGATACAGTCCCCAACAACATCCTTACCTTTAAGTGGGAGAGACGTGGATTTGTTGGATGGACTATTAAATGGATAAGGAATTGTCTGGATGGCTGCATCCAAAGAGTGTCTCAGTGTCCAAATGGAAAGCAGTAATGAGTGATGTACCTCAAGGGTTTGTATTGGGACCAATACAATTTAATATCTTTATTAATGCCATAGTGGGTTTGATCACACTCTCAGCGAGTTCACAGATCACACCAACCTGAGTTGTGCAGTTCATTCACTTGAGAGAAGGGATGACATCCGGAGGGACCTCGGCAGGCTAGATAGGTGGACCCATGTGAACCTCACTAAATTCAACAAGGCCAAGTGCAGGGTCCAGCACCTGAGCTGCAGCAATCCTGGGTATCAGCACAGACTGGAGGATTAATTAATTGAGAACAGCCCTGCAGAGAAAGACTTGGGGATACTGAAGGATGAAAAATTAGACATGAGCCAGCAGTGTGTGCTTGCAGCCCAGAAAGTCAGTCGTATCCTGGGCTGCATAAAACACAGCCAGCAGGTTGAGGGAGGTGATTCTGCCCCTCTGCTCCACTCTGGTGAGACCCCACCTGCAGGACTGTGTCCAGCTGTGGGGTCCCCACCACAAGAAAGACAAGGAGCTATTAGAGCACGTCCAGAAGAGGGCGACAAACATGATGAGGTGGCTGGAACACCTCTCCTCTGAGGAAAGGCTGAGAGAGTGGGAGTGTTCAGCCCAGAGAAAAGAGGGCCCCAGGGAGACCCTCTCTTCTTATTGTAGCCTTTCAATACTTGAAGGGGCCTTATAAGAAAGATGAAGAAAGACTTTTTACCAAGGCCTGTAGTGACAAGACAAAATGGACAATGGTTTTAAACTAAAAGAGGGTAGATTTAGATTGGATATAAGTAAGAAATATATTACAATGAGGGTAGTGAGATGCTGGAACATGTTGCCCAGAGAATTTGTGTATGCCCCATCATTTACAGTATTCAAGGTCAGGCTGGATGGAGTTTTCAGCACCTCATCTAGTGAAAGGTGTGTCTGTCCATGGCAGAGGGTTGGACTAGATGATCTTTGAAAATCTCTTCCAACCCAAACAGTTCTATTCTATGATTCTATGAAATCTGGCTCAGAGAATGATTGCTTGTATGTATGTTCTTTGAAAAGCAATAGTTTTGCTCTGAAGACAATCACAAAAATGGCCCTTAAATAGCTGAAAGATCCTTTTTTATTATTATAATGGAGAAGGAAAGGAAATCTAGAAATCCCTAACATGTAAAATCTCTGTATCCCTAAGATGTAAAATCTCTGTATCCCTAAGATGTAAAATACCCGTGCAGCTTTGTCCATGTCTGTGAATCTTGTAGATTCCTGCAGAGTTTACAGTTAAGTAGCGCTAGCAGATATGGCAGCAAGAGTTCCCTCTAAAAATCCTTTAAGCAGAATATCTGTTACTAAATGAAAAGTGTTGATAATTTTCATTGACGGATTTGAAATAATATTATCGATGATATTAACACATACAGTACAGTTCCAAATACAGTATGTGACAGTGATAAAGGCCAAATATTACTAGACTATTTTCCAGAACGGAATTTTGGTGCAATTGAAAGCATATTCAAGCTCTACTGAGTGAAGGTAAAATGACATATTATTCTACATATATTGCACGTTTTAAAAAGTTATGCTTTTATCTATGGTTTGCTTTCACCAATTAAGTGAAGTAATTATTTTGTTATTCACAAAGCATTGTGATACTCAAAGGCTAATCAGAGTGGAATTATGAACTCTAATTGCAATCAATGGGGAATAAAAAAGTATGGTTCATTATGTTGCACCTTAAAGAAAGAACTGATCACTGTGCAAAATACCTGGTTTATTCTGAGATTTAATTACATTAAAAAATAAACCCAGGGATTTTCCAATTCATATAACTACAAATGATAAATAAAGATTAGAATCTTGTGAAAATATGGCTTATTTATAATTTTACATTCTCAGTTACAGTATTTTTTTAAGTAGGATGGAATGTATTCCACAGATTGGAACTTATATTTGTTATATATATGTAATAAATAAATGAATAAATAAATATATGTAAATATAAAGAGTATGTATATTTTAAGAAATTTTAAAATAATCTTTAAATGCAAAATACTCTAATCTTTACTTGTCAGAGTCAAAATTTGTGTTTATTTCCTAAAGCATTCAATCTTTTCAGTAACAAAATACTATTCTCTCTGAATATCTCTCTCTGTCTTAGTCCTATTAAGGCACTTATCCTGCAAGGACAAGTTTAGTAAATTTATTTCCACATTTCAACAAGGCTGTGAATGAAGGTACTTCATTGTTAAGTATATTAATTTTTAAGTAGGAGTTTGTATGTGTGGATCTGGGTTAAAGAATGTTAGCATTTGAACTATGGATTGATGGATAATAATCTTTTTATCACTAATGTTCCATAACTGAAAATATTATTTCTCCTCACACATCAAAGTGCCTCAAAATATCAATTTCCCAAGGATTCAGACTTTTGATGCTAATAATATAGCTATATTTTATTGACTGATTTTGTAGACTTCTTGAGTATCTGTTATTTTGGTACCGTAGAATGTTTTGTTTTCACATGTGGACCTGGAAAAACAGAAAAACAGGATCATAAGTGATAGCATTGTGTAATGCTGTAATGAAATTGATATTTTTTTATGCCTACTTCCTGCATTTCATTGATTTCTAATTAGTAAATAAAAATTATTCCATTCATATGCCTTTTATATTCTTACTTTATGCAACAGCAACAACAAAAATCCCCCTACTCTGTTCCTCTAGAAGCTCACAATTCTCTTGCATGGAAAAATTTATTGGTGAGATGAGGGATACATTAGTTAAAATGTTAAGTAAAAATATACTAGTAATTCAAGTGAATACTTTCATATTTACTGTAAATAATATGTGTGGTATTACTTCTTTTGTTCAGCTTACCTTTCTCCTTTATTTTAGAAGGTGACCATACAAGCTTTATGGATGTCCTGTTTATCATGCATAATATTAATTGGTTTTACTTCTGATAAACCTGAAAACCTTAAATTAAATTATTTTGAATGTCATTTTCTTATCACAGTTATGTCAAATATCTAAGATAAGAATGATGTCAATGTCTTGTTTTTGAGTTATGAATCTTTTTGGTTTTATGTAGAAATCTTTTTCCTTATGCTGTGTACGTATGAGAAACAACAAGTAAGTAGTTTACTAATTAGATGACTTGAGAAAGAGGCAATTACACAATTGTTTTTTTCTCTATGATACATTAATAAACCCAGAACATTTTAATATTACTTTTAAGGAAAAACTGACCTTTCCTTTTTTTCTTATTCTCCCACTCTTCACCCAGTATTTTTAAAAGGCTCACAGTATCAGGAATAACAGAGTTTGCATGTTCTGTCTACAAGAGAAGGCAAATTTGCTATTGATATTGATGGTTTGGTTTCCTAACAGAAAACTTCATTTTCATAGAAATGTCCCATAATGAAGATCAGTCCTTTCTGAAATATTTCTATTTATTTATTTGTTTATTCATTTACTTATTGTTTATGGGTTGACCGCCTACAGGAGTTGAGGGCATGTATGAGTTCAGAAGAAGAAGATACCATGTGGCAAGTACCCATTGGGAGGAGCAGAGATCGGGACACAAACCACTGAATTTATAACAATGAACTAGTGACTTGCACAAGTACTGGAACTCAGAATACCCACTGAGTGACTTATATTTGTGGTATGTGATATCTTTGTCCCTCTTAACATTTAATTAATATATGTTACTACAATAGAAACACTGGTGTGTCTTGGCCCATTCCTAAATCATTACCAAACCCTGATTTTTAATTCAATATAAATCTGTGATGATGGATTTCAATCCCTAGGTAAACCTAAACCTTAAAAAGTTCAAGAATGAGAAGTTGTTCCTGGAAAGTATCGTCATGCAGTTGTCTAGTTTTGATGTATCTTAAATGTCTGTTGCTGACCACATCAGGGAAAGGACACTGGGTTTAATAAAGATATGGACCTCACCCATGCTGGATTGAAAACAATGTTTGGGGAAGAATTAAAAAGAAAGAAAGAAAGAAAAAAGTTAGACTCCAAAAGTAATCCAGAGAACTACAGCTCAAGTGGTAGTAAGAACCTTCTTGCAGCTCCACATGAAGAACTTCCTATTCCCAAGAAAGAGATGATTTAGGAAACAAGCTTTTCCCTTAACATTTCTGTTAGTTACAAATCAGTACATCTGTTAATAATTCTGTAACTACAAAGGACTTTGAAATGTCATCTATGTCACTCCTCACATATAACACAAAGACACAGATTAATTTGAACAGAAGTCTGTATTAGGGCTCATCTGAACCCAATCCTCTGTCATCTCAGTTTTCTGTTTGGCCAAATGATGTGAACATCCCTCATTTGGCCATATACTTGATCAAACAGTGATTAAAGCTGCAAATGGATTACTAATAATTATGCAGAATCCCTTCAAGGTGCCAGATAATTTTACTTACCTTTAAATAGGCTTAAAAAAGTTATTGTAAAAAATGAAAAATTTAGGCAGATAGTGCAACAGACCTAAGGTTTTGGGGTTTTCCTGTGATTAAACCATCTGGCTGATGTTTTCATATGTTAATTTAATGTATCTGTGCAAGTTTTCATCACTTTGGAATTTAAAAATAGAAATAGCTGAAACCTAGGAGGGAGTGTCCTTGTCTGACCAAAGGAAATATGCTATTTCTCGGTTTCACAGGCTCTATGACTGAGGTAATATTTACACCACCTCTGTTTTCTAAGCAGGCGTGAACTTGACACCTTCCAACCATTCTGAAGTTTCTCATTTTGTCCCTAGTATTACCCCTCCTTCTATTGTTCCAAACACCACCTCCTAAGTAAGCACAAAACTTAATAATGTAACTCAGGCAATGAAAAAGGTATGGTTCATCTACGCCTTTTCCTGAACTAAACCTCATTTTTGAAAGAAAGTACTGGAATTTGAAAAAAAAATAAAGTTGAAGGAAAACAGATAAATAAAATAAGTAAAATTACTAAGTTGTATGAAACCCTATTTTTAATTTCCTTATTTTTAAACTTTTGAACTTCTACTTTTCCAATAATTTCCCTTCCCTTTTAAAAAGTTTTTATTAAGAATAAATTATTAAGTAAGCTCCTCTTTAAATTGCTTGTACCTATTGATCTGGTCCTTACTGAGACTATTTTCTTCCTGAAACTTTTTAGAAAACTTTCAACCTTGCCTTATGCTATTTGGATTAGAATATGGCCAAAAAAATCCTGTTAGTTGTATAGTTCTGGAGTATTCATGAAAACAAAACCTCATTAGCTGAAAGATCGTGCAAACTTGATTCAAAACAGAATCTTGACATTATTGTTGTTCACATATTTGGGAAGAAATCTTTTCATTGTTGAAAATATGTTCTTAGTGTTTTCAGTTAACTCTCGCAGTCTTCATAACAAATTTCCTAAATTGAGGGACATGTCAGCAAAAGGTGAAGGTAAGTCATTGCCATCCAGCACTTAGATATGAATTAACTCTACAGGTTTTAATTAAAACATTCAACAATTTATTTCTATCTACCAGTGCTTAAGCTTTGTATTTTTTTCTTGTTGCTTTGGTGCTTTCCTGTGCTGAAGGTTGCATCAAGACCACTACATTAAAGTCTG
Organism: Phalacrocorax aristotelis; assembly: GCF_949628215.1. Taxonomy (NCBI): domain Eukaryota; kingdom Metazoa; phylum Chordata; class Aves; order Suliformes; family Phalacrocoracidae; genus Phalacrocorax; species Phalacrocorax aristotelis. The sequence continues at coordinate 23,899,167 of NC_134278.1, read as the reverse complement.
CCTGTATCTGCAGCACTGCCTGTTTCAGTAAGGCAGCAACCTTGAGACAAACAGGGAACAAGACTGTATTCTTTTTTCCCAGAGAAAAGATTATATCTGTAGAAATTCAGTGGTGGCTTGGTCCCATCGATGAGCCTCCTACTATCATCGCTGGTATTTTTTCTAGATGAAGCAGAAGCTTTTCAGTCTTGCTGCTGTGGCAAACTCTGGGACAGGTTTCTACCCTGGAAGTCCCACAGTCCTGTATGTTGAGTGATTGCCATCCCTTAACATACTTTGACATCCTATGAATGCAAAGCAGGAGTTCAGGGAAGAGTGGGGCCATGATGAGTATTAGTAAGTTCTTTGGTCAGGATGGGACCTTGATGTAAATGTTGCCTCTCGTCATGACAGGGTTGGAATTCATCATGAGATTAATACCTTCTTTTGGATTCTTGCTGTGGCACTAAGTGTCTTTCCACTGTTGTAGTTATTGAAAATCTGATCAATAAATAGAAGTTATCCTGCGGCATGATTCAGTTCATAAGGTATAAGAGCATCTACTTTAAGCTAAGGTCAATCTCTCTCTGGGCTCCAACGACTGTTATGACTAGATTAGCATTAAACAGAATGAGACTTCAGCCTTTTAGCCTGAGTGTTTGTAGACTTAATCCCAGCCTACTGTAATTCAAGTACTGGTTGTTGTATTATCTCTGTAAAATGTACCAGATCTGAAGGTGTGTCCTCCTTCCTATCTATTAGTGTTTCTTCACTTAACGCCTCTTGAGGTAAAGTTACTTTTACTTTTTGTCTCCTTGAATTTAACTTCATAACACTAGCTTCTTCCCTGAAATACTCTGTATGTTGATTTCCTTCTTAATATTTATTGTAATGATTTGGAAAGTTCAAAAATTATTTGAGTGTGGAGTACAGCATGTATGATAAATATTTCCTAAAGTGGTAACTGATGTCTGCTATAAGCTAGACCAATGGAACTCATAGGCAAGTTTGTAGAATTTAAATATATGCTCTTTCCATGCCATGGAGCTCTTTCTCATATGTATTTAGCAATACTGGGTGGGTGCAAGTTCTATTTGTTTGTTTGGTTGGGTTTTTTTCCCCCATGAGGAGAGGTCTAGTACTTTTAAAATTAAATTCTTCAGCGTACTCTTTTTTGGAAGCCTATACTCAGGATCCCATCTCCCAGCTTACCAAGCAATAAAGATTATCCCTCTTGTGATTCAGTGTCTAGGGCCATAGCTGTACAAGGGAGTTACTGCAGTTTAAAAATTTATTGTGTGTCCATAGACCTGCAGTAACTTAACTGTGTATATTTTCCTAACTGCAGAAAGCCTATAGAAAAACAGGCTGGTTAAAACATTTTATTGAGACTGAAGTACTTCATTTTGCCCTACATTTGCCATGAGGTAAGTGCTTTCACACACTCTGTCACTATGACTATCTTCACATGTGGTAATACCTCAAGTGTCTGAGCTTTAAGAAATATTCAGTAGGCAGTTACAGTAAAACTGTACCAGAAAACTGAATTGAGACATAATCTTCTGGCTGGTCATAGTCTATCCTGCAGTCCTTGCTCCTGATCCCAATCTTACAGCAGGTCAACTGACATGGTTTTGGCTGTAACTGATGATGCGGACTCCACCTATCATAAAATCATAGAATAGTTTGGGTTGGAAGGGACGTTTAAAGGGCATCTAGTCCATCCCCCACAGTGCATATCTAGGTGACTAAGATTATTTGGAAAATATCCTTTCAGTTCCTAATCATGAATGCATTTTTAAAGATTTTTACCTTGAGTACCTCAAATTACTGAACTTGTTTTCTTCCCCCAACTTCCCCTGCAGGGTAGATCATCTGACTTGCCTGAAGTCAGAAACTAAATTTATTTGTGAATCTCAGCATGGTGCCCGCACACACAGTATTTTATGTGCTTCAGTGGACTGACTTTTCCCTTATTATCTACAGAATATACACACCTGTGCTGATAATAAATCAAAATCTCTAGGTTACAAAATTATCAGAAATAATTCTGAAGACACATAAAATCGGATTATGGGAAAGTATTCACGCAAAACAGATTCCATAGTACAAGTGTTTATATAAATGAGGCAAACTAAGGAAAGGTAATATCATTTGCTAGGTCAACTGGTATAACTTGGTAAAGCAGAAAAACCAGATGAAAGTGCTCTGTTGAAAGGCGTGTCTACTTGTAGTAGCTTTATAAACTGGCCAAATAAATTTTCATAACTCTGCAAATATCTGCTACAATGTTTCCTTTAAAATGGGTCCAGCTACAGGTCTTGAAAGTATGAGCCCATTACCTTTTCCAAAAAACAAACTAATTTGAAGTAAGGGGGTGGGGGGGACGGTGGACAGGATGGTGGGGCGGAAAGCCCTTAGCTCATTTCACTGTCAGAGCAGTGCCCTCTACTGTCCGAAGTACTCTGCTGATCCCGTCTAGCAGCCTAGACTCGAGTGAAATTAATTTCACTTTCATATAGACATCTACAGGCGTCTAAATATCTTTTATAAAGACCTTTCCATTGTCCTCTCCTTTGGAGACAAGTAGGCACTTCCAAGAATGGCTGATTTTGCCTGATTTTAGCAGTCCTTTGAGGACAAAATTCCTTGTGGTCTAGAAATTCCTTTTTTTTTTCACCTTCACTCTTCCTTTTTATTCCAGGCAGTCTAGATGACCAGTACGAATATTTAGAATGTAGATATGTAGAGTTAGGTGGGACTAAACATCCACCCTTATGCTAAAAACATAAGATATCAGCAATAATGGTCAAGAATTGTAAGAAAATGGCATCCAAACACTGACTAATCATGTGAGTAATTATCAGTGTTTGGTTTTATGTTTCAAAGATATTTTGGTTAACTTGATGCACAACATATATTCAGACAGGCAGATTCACTGACCGTCTGCTGTAACATCTTTTAACCAGAGATCTTCCTATCTCATCTTGCGTTTAATCTTGCAGTTAAGATTAGGTGGGCAGACAAAGTGAGGACAGATTCTTATCTGGCAACATGGTGATATCTATCACTGATTTCTTTGGCTGTCTTTATGCTGGTAGGTTAAAGTTTTTGGGAATGTCGCTCGGTGCTGGACTTCAGTTGATTATTCTAAAAGTACTCAGAATTGAATTTGGCATTATTTTGATCTCTGCCAATTAGAAATCTCCCAAATAATTCTAGGCCAGGGACAATTCACAGTCAGCAGTTTCTATGTGGCTCCTTTATTTGGGAGGCTAAGAAGATACATGAAGGCACTCTGTGTCAGCTCACCTTAGCATTCTGCTTTGTATAATTTGCTAGCAAAGTAGCATTTGCAGCAAGAAACATTTGCAAGAGGTAGCAAGTGAATAGAAATATTCGGGAAGCGCCTGGTAAAGAGGAGGGTAGTTCACTTTCTTTTTGATCACAGAATCACAGAATGGTAGGAGTTGGGAGGGACCTCTGGAGATCATCTTGTCCAACCCCCCTGCTTCACCACATACACCTACAGCAGGGGACACTGGACTGTGTCCAGGCAGGTTTTGAATATTTCCAGGGAAGGAGACTCCACAACCTCTCTGGGCAGCCTGTTCCATGGCTCTGTCACCCTCACAGTAAAGAAGGTTTTCCTCATATTCACATAGAACTTCCTGTGTTCCAGTTTGTGCCCATTACCCTGTTGTTGGGCACCATTAAAAAGAGTCTGGCCCCATCCTCTTGACAGTCACCCTTTAGACGTTTATTAGTATTGATAAGATCCCTCCTCAGTCTTCTCTTCTCCAGGCTGAACAAACCCAAGTCTTTCAATCTTTCCTCATAATGGAGGTGGTCCAGTCCCCCGATCATCTTTGTAGCCCTCTGCTGGACTCTTTCCAGTAGTTCCCTGTCTTTCTTAAACTGGGGGGCCCAAAACCGGATGCAGTACTCCAGATGTGGCCTCATTGGGGCAGAGTAGAGGGGGAGGATAACCTCCTTTGACCTGCTGGCCTCCTTTCAATGTACCCCAGGATACCATTGGCCTGGGTTCATGGTCAGCTTGTTGTCCACCAGCACTCCCAGGTCCTTCTCAGCAAAGCTGCTTTCCAGCAGGTCAGGCCCCAGCCTGTACTGGTGCATGGGGTTGTTCCTCCCCAGGAGCAGGACCTTGCTCTTGTTGAATTTCATGAGGTTCCCCTCAGCCCAGCTCTCCAGCCTGTCCAGGTCTCACTGGATGGCAGCACAGTCTTCTGGTGTATCAACCACTCCTCCCCGTTTGGTATCATCAAGCTTGCTGAGGGCACACTCTCTCTCTTCGTTCAGGTCATTGATGAATATGTTGAATGGGACAGTACCCAGCACAGACCCCTGGGGAACACTCCTAGTTACAGGCCTCCAGTCACTCTGCACCCTAGATCACGACCCTCTGAGCTCTGACATTCAGCCAGTTCTCTGTCCACCTCACTGTCCTCTCATCTAACCCACACTTCCTTAGCTTGTCTGTGAGGAGGCTATGGGAGACAGTGTCAAAAGCCTTGCTGAAGCTGAGGTAAACAACATCCACTTCTCTCCCTTTGTCAACCCAGCCAGTCACACCATCATTGAAGGCCATGATCTTCCCTTGATGAATGCATGTTGACTACTTCAGATAACCTTCTTTTCTCTAAACAATCAGTTTAGAATGATGACCCATTATAATCAGATTTCTACAGATCTTCATCACTCTGGTCCTACGTATCATGTCTTATCAGCTTTTGTGGTACGTTTAGCAGCTGGCATTCAGCTTGCAGTGCTGATTTTTGAATAACATGCTAAAATACTAAGAATTCTATTGTTTTCCTGCATATACTCTGTGCCAAACTGCATGTATTATATCTTACCATAGGCAAATGCTGCATAGTTTAAAAGTAATTGAATGGTAAATCCTAAAAACGATTAATCAGAAAGAGATTAAAATAGCTGCTCACTTTTCCTAAATAATAAACAGGTTTGAAGCTGTGTTCCTTTTTCTCTCAGTGGCAAAAGGAAGAAACTGGAAAATATAAGTGCAAGAGTGGAAACTATACTGCAGTTCATGTCTTTATAGCCTCCTGGAGAACATCAGATGCAGCGGATGTTATACCCTTTTGTATCCAGTATATTTGGGGATGATCTGTGGTTCTGTAAGAGGAGCACTAAAATGTGTTTATTATTAGATCGTTTAGACCATTGGACTGACCACAAAATTAGGAGCAAGAGACTCTTTAACTTTGTGTTCTTCTACAAAATCCTTAATAACCCTCAGCTGACGTCAATAGAATTTAGCCTTTGGTGTTTACTGCCTCATCTATAAGAGAAGGATAATACTTATCAACCTCACAGGGATGGTGTAGGATTAATTATTTAATAGTTACACAGTGATGTAAAACACAAGGCATTGCTATTGCCTTCACAAATACTGAAATATGACCCTGTCAGCTTATTGTATCTAGTTGAAGGTGGAGACAGAGTCTATTGTGTCAGCAGTAACCTGCATGAAAAACTACAGCATTTTGTGTTTGCTGAAGAAAAAAATAGGTTTCCATAACAGTAGCTTAGCACCACTTCTAAGCACATTTTATACCCAGTGTGCAGTTTGAGTAAGCTGGCCATGGGAAAAAGACTGAAAAAAGTTAAATAGTAGTTAAAAAGTGCAGTGCAAGCAATAATAAATAAATTTGGGAGACCCACAGATTTGTCATTGTTCTCAGAGAGACGTTTCTGTGGCAGACACACAACAAGGATATGTTAGTTGGTCAAACCAGATGGTTGTCTAAGTCTTAGCCTGAAAAAGACTATAACCTTTTAAATCTACATCATTTGAACACTAGAAATATTAAAGAAAATTATACATTCTTCAAAGCAACTAGTTATTTTTATTTTGGTCATTTTGCCAAAGTCAAAATGGCATTGCTACCTTACACGATGCAAAGTACATTAGGGTGTACTGATTTTGAACATCAACAGCCATCAAGTTTTCAAAATCTAAATTGATTGGTGTATTAAATCATAATAATTTATTTTGCACTAAAGAAATCTGTGAAGCAGAAAAAGGAAGTGATGAGGTAGACTTCAAAAAGGAAAGACATACAGTGACAATATGGTTTTGCATATACTCTGATGACTGAATAATATATAGCTAAGCATATTGATGAGAAAATGGGATGTTGAATAAGATGCTTTTACCAGCAGGTAAGCACAGTAGCCAACCTTCCATTCCACTTTTCTCTGTAGCAATAGGAAAAAAGTCCTGCTCTGCACCTCGTGTGATGATTATGAAGATGTCCTGGATTCTCATCTTTCAAGAACTTTCTAAATTTTAAATTATAAATTGTACAATATAATCCTGATAAATTAAATAGATAGAGATTATTTTAATTTACAGAATTTCTAGCCATTTTGAAATACGTATTTTTTAATTCTTTTTCCTTTCTCTTTCTCATTTATCCCTTTAATTCTATTTGGATATTTCTATGTTTTGGAAGAAATTATTTGGAATTTGAAAGAAAAACAAATTAATTGTTTTAACATCAATATTGGTGTTGGAAACTTGGTTAAAAAGAGGAATACAGCACTGCAATAGGCAGCCAATATGCTCTTGAGTTAAACTGCAGGAAGGGTATTACTAATATTTCTAACATCTAAAAGAGTAAATAAAACTGATAGAAGTTATGTTATTAATTTTTGAATAGCATCTGTACTCTGTGTGCAAACATTTAAATCAGTTTAAAAAATCCACCAGACTCATTTCATTCATCATTGTGTATTGTCTTCTGAAAGGATGAGAGTTATACTGCAGGGATCCCAGGAATGAGACATTCAAAAACATAAGGTGATTTGGTTGCTTGCTTGATTAGTTGAACGAGGTCATTATTTGAACGAGGTCATAAGTGGACAAAGCCAAAACCAAACAGAAGAGAACCTTTCTCCTTAGTTTCATTTTCAGCTTCCTTTACTAGATTCTAGTACTCATTTTTGTGCTCCACTGAATTACTATTTAAATTTCACTGCAGCTGGGAACAGATTTTGACCATTACTCTTCAACTGGTTAGGTATTCACTGTTTTTTTTAAAGTAGTTAGAGAAGAAACTGGAAATTTCTGTGACTTTAACTGCCAAAGACATTCCACTGGACAACTGAAGAAATCTGATGAAAAGAGTAATGAAGGTGCTAGCACACATGGGATATAACAAAGAAGCCTTCTAGCATAGAGAGGAATGACAGAGTTTTCTCAAATAGAAATAGAAAAGTCTGGACTAAGAATGAAGTGTGGCCTGCCTACAGCTGACAAGCAATATGTAACACGTCATTCTACATATTTGACGTGCTTTGTCCATTGACCTAGCTAAGTAACTCTCCCCCATTTCAGTGGATAATCTGCAGCCAGAAACTGCCTTCCACATAAACTCTTTTTGCTTTACATTGGTAATGAGAAAGGTTTATTCTTATTTTCTGATATCAAAATGCTGAAAGTAAGATCAGCAAGGAATTATGATTCTGACCCTGAGTTTTCTAATATCTGTGGATAAATTTACATATCTGAGTAGCTGCATTGACTTCATTATGACTATTCACATGAGTAATGCAAAATATAGATGCTTGCAGGTCAACCCTAAGGCAGCATTTTCTGCATTATGCATTTTACTTCACTGTGTGACTAAAGGCGTAGTGTAAGTCAATACTCCCACAGTTGTATGCAAACAGAAAAACAGCATTATTACTCGCATGTTTTTTACTTTCCTTTCAAAGAAATGTGAATACATATGCAAAGTAGTAATTGGCCGAACTCAGTTTCATGCAGTTTTTTGTGGTTTTACCTACTTATCCAGTTCCAAACTCATTATCATCTCACCCTATGTATTCATAAATGACATATAACTCTAATCAGATTTCCACCAGATAGTCTAAACAGTTAAAAAGTACAAAAAGCTACAGTAGCACTAATCCTAATCACATCATACCCATAATGTGCTGCTGCACTATTTTATGAGGCAATAATGTAGTTCCAATCTTAGAATAAAGTGTTCATCCTTCAGTCTCATGGTTCGGGAACAGGATTATAACCTCATAAAATAGCACAATAGTACTATTATCACTTAACTAGAAAACCAGACTTTCTAGTGTACCTGTTTATTGTAGTGTTATTTGATGTCTTCTGTAACTACTAGCCTTCCAGCATCAAAAAATGTGTCCACACTTGCTGTAAAAGTGTTTCTAAAACTTGGTATTTTTAATTTGTTTCATACTGGGGAGAAATCAGATTTTAAATACACAGAAATCTACGCAGATAACACAGCTGGGACTTCTACTGGAAGCAATATGGATTTAGTCTTATGCAATTATACTGTCCATAATTATTTCCCCTGTACTACATACTGCCATGTGGTATTTAAGCCACATGACTCCAACTGACTTTAATGGAAATCAGATGGCTAAAACCATTTGAAACTGAGACTTTGAGAAAAATGTATAAAATACAGGACATAATGATAATCCCATTACTAACTCATTCACCTTTTCTACCCTTCTCATAAAGATGATTGTCATGATAATTCACAGTCCTGCCCCTTCTCTAGGGCGTTACCCCTGAACAAAACCATTCTTTAATCAGAACCTTATAAAATTAAATTCAGTTTGCATTCACATTGAACAGAAACAAATGGCTACTCAAAATGCCATGCAAAAGTTTCAATGAAATAATACAACATAACTGCAGCTAGCATATTAAACTAATATAACTGCCTGTAACATATAGATATATATAATACAGAAGAAAAAAATCCACACCTTTATTCTTTCACTGACCATCAGGGAGTTAGAGCATAACATTTTGTATACCTCTCCAAATTTATCTGCAAGTTTATTTTTTTGAGAGAAAAAAGACTTATAATTCTTCCTGAAGGGAGTCATGGTAAACTAGCTGATAGAAATAAAAAGAACCAATATTGATTAAAAAAAATAATAAATGCAGGATACTAGGAATGTTATTTGTGTCAGCTGAAAAGTATCTCATATAATTAAATTTGATGCATGAATTCCCTTAGATAACCAAATTCCTTGCATAAATCTACTGAAAACTGAGTATTTTTAAATGTCTACTTGTACACTCAGTAGAGCGTGCATACTCTGTGGTTGCGTAGGTCAGTGTGGGAAATCAGCTTGAGCAAGTCAGTCTCACCAGTAAGTAGAATAAGAGCTTGGGAGCCAAGTACTGAGGAGGCCATAAGCCTGGGCTGGGCACCAGAGAGATCATCAAGTCTCAGAGCTGGCTACTGGATGGACCAAGAGGGTTTGTGATGGGTTAACCCTGTCTGGCTGACAGACACCTACCCAGCCACTTTCTCACTCTCCCTTCTCAACAAGATATAAGGGGTAAATAATATAATAAATCTCATGGACTCAGATGAAGCCAGGAAGATCACTCATCAATTACTGTAATGAACAAAACAGACTCAACTTAGGGAAGGTCAATTTTGTTTCTTTCCAATTAATGACAGAGTAGGATAGCAAGAAACAGAGAAAAAACTAAAAGTACTTTCCCCTTACTCCCCATTTCTCCTCAAGCTCAGTTTCATTTCTTCATTCTTGATTTTTCTACCTCCCCCTACTGCTGAGTGGCTTGGGGGATAGGGAATGGGGGTCTTGGTCAGTTCATAACACGTCACCTCTGCTGCTTTTTCTTCCCCTGCTCCAGCATGAGGGCCCTCCCACAGGATACAGTCCTTCATGACCTTTTTCCTCTGCCACATGTAATTTGGTTTTCCCTTAATTTGTTTGTTGAAAAAAAAAATCAGATTAAAAGAAAAGGAAAACTGTTAGTGACTTTTTTCCTTGGACAAATTTATCCATTTGTCTTTTTAAAGCAGTCTTTTCATTTGCCAATAATTGACTGGCTTGCTTGCTGCTTTATCTGATACTGAATATGTTGTCTCACACAAAACATTTGTAAAATTGTTGTTCCAGTCAACCTTGTGAATTTTGTTCTCAATAACAGCATCATAATCATAAATATTTAAGGATGAAAGCCCTGCACACACACCTCCCAAAACAACAACAAAAAACAGAACCAAAAAACACTATTTATGGCCCCCTGAAGAAATCAGATTCTTAGAAATTTAAACAAGGACAAGTTTATAGCAGAGCCTTTAGCGGGGATGCTAAATACACAATATGAAATTGTTAGAATATTAAGTGACTTACAATTACATTTATATCTGCTTGTAGAGGACATGACCATATAGTGAGAGCCACTATTTTAGACATGATGTACCTTTCATTTTTGCTATATATTATTTTATAAGATCTCACAGAATTAGGGAAGTAGTAGACTAAGATTACAGGGAACTTTTTTCCCTTCACTAAAAGAAAGTCTCCAGTTGCTGTAGTTATGGTACTTATATTTTTTACATTATCAAAAGTCCTTTTATGTTATACAGAATATTCTATATAGTCTACATATTAACATATATCTTAATTGAATATATATGTATGGAATAGTGCATATTCTTATTTTCATTATAGTATAAGAATATAATATGCTTACACATTTGAGATCTGCTCTTCTTTTACAGGGAATACTATGATCTACCTAAAATTAATATTATTACACTGGCTTTAGACTCTATTATCTGTTGGTTTGAATTGTTCCACTCAGTGTTATACTGACTGGTTATATTTATAACTCCTGTGAAGCTGCTACCTATGCAATAGTATTGAAGTAGATATGCAGTAAAGATGACTTTCAGCTGTTTAAAACAGTGTGCAGCCACTGTCTCCCAGCCAAGAATGCTGAACTCCATTTCACTTCATACAAGATCATTAACTTTAATAAGAAGGCTGTCACCAGCAGCATTCTTAATAAACTGTTTAATAGATTTGTTTTCAAAAACAATTTGCAGATGAATTCTAGAAAGAAACATATCTTACCTCTTGGCCTTTCTGATGACCTTATATCTTTTTTATAATCTTGGCTGCAGTGAATCTTCATACATTTATTACATTACTCATTTCTTTTCTTGACTTTTCTTCAAATCACGGCATATAAAGAACTTGCTCATCTGTACACATATTTGTACATGTAAGTAACACATGTATACCATGTGCATACAGATCTAATATTTGCACTTTTTTCGAAAGTTTAGTGGAAGAAGACATAAAGAAAATTTTCTGTCTCTTAATACTATCTTTCAGAATAATGCATTTTACATGCAACTGCAAACAAATTCAATTTCAGATATGAGAAAAAAGAGATATGAGACTTTTTGTATGTGTCAAAATAAGAAAGACCTAAAGGCATATCAGTCAAGACTCAGTGTAGAGGTTTGAAACCCTGATTCTGGAAAAGAGGAAAGACATTGATAGTGGAGCCTTTCTTGTCCTTCTAGAAAGTAAGACACAGTACAAAATCATGTGCAGCTCTTTCATTTATCATTTATCATCATTTATCATTTATTATTGTATGCACCTTTGTGGATTAGTAGCATTCACTCATGTTCTGCATTTCTCTAGTTGAGTTAAGCTTCAGTGGCAACCTATTCCTTGGCATGTCTAGCTTTCATTTGCACCGTACAGTAAAGTTTGTAAACAGAGATACATTTTGAAAATTCATACTGGTGCCAGAAATCTATTGTAGCAACTGCTTCTCATTTATTTTAACTTTATAATATTTTTATATTTTCAGTAACAATGAAATAAAGCAGTGTTGTCTTTAAATTATCTTATTGACTTGATCCACATACCTGTTGTCTAATTCTTATGTTACTATTCTCTTTTGCTCTCTACTGAAAGAAATGGACAGGAACCACAGATTTTTACTCTTCATCTTCTTACTTTTCATCTGGTTGTCCTATCTTTGTTTGACACTGACTCTGTAGGTCCAAGGAGTTAACAACAGAAATTAATAAAGTGGTGTTTGCATCAGTTAGGTATATACAGAATAATCTCCTGTTGTGAAACAAAGAAATTCTACTAAAGAAGGATGTTAAGACTTGACAGCCACTGTTTAACACAGTGTAAAAAAGAGACTATTCACTTGGAAAATCATCCCACTCAATATGTTATATTTGTACATGCTGATATCCAATGTCATCCGCAGTAATATTTACGTAGTGTTTGTCATCCATGCATATGTAAGTTAGTTTACTGCTTTTAAAGAGTAATTGTTGGCAAAGGTCGTGTACAGTTCATTAATATTGTTTAACAAATGTCTCACTATGGGTTTTAGCAGTAGTAGCTTCCTTTGCAAAGGCTAAGAATGATCCAGAAGTATCTTCTTTGGTTTTTTTTTAATCTTTACATTAATTTTGTTTCCTTTTGGGGATCATGTTGTAATACTGATAGAGTTTTCTGTATTTTTTTAATAGGCTTTCACACAGAATGTTATTTTAGGCTATTTATCATAAATAGATTTCACATTGTTACTTTTTAAATTAAGTAAGACTCGTACAAAGACTCTGAACGACATGTTGAAAGTAAATAGACAGTCTATGCTGTGAGTCAGAATATAGGATATCAATACCATGCATGATAAGTAGATCAAATATTTTGTATATAATCCTCAAAGAATAATAGAAATTTTTTGATCTTGGAAACTTTTCTTTCAACCTGTGTCTAAATGTCACTTCATCAGTTTTCTATCTATTGTAATTTTCCAGGATAAGCTCACATATAGAATTTTTTTTTACATTGGATGCCATTTCACATTGATTTTTTTTTAACTAAGTCATAAATCTGTATGAAAACTACAGTCAAATGCAGGATTGTTAACATTTATTTTTCTAAGACTTTTATTTGTATCAAATTTACTTTTTTCCTTCTCTTACCGTGTTAGCTACTTTTTGTATTTCCAGTCCCAGTGTCAGCTGTGGACAGCTTGGACAGAAGTGGTACAGGACTCTACAGCTAATGAATTGTTCACCATCACCTGCGACTTTCAAACCACCTTGGCACTGGCTTCTCCATATATCTACTCTTTGGGTTTTAGAGTTGGGTGGTAAACTTCTTGTTTTAACATTAAACAACATTCAGTGACCCAGGAGATAAGATCACTTTCTACTTTCCCCTTCATCCATTTTGATCAGAGTAGACAGAGAAGGAAACACTGGTTTGCTTTTAATTTCTAGCAATTTTTATCCACATCTCAACTTCTTGATTTTTTTTATTCTTTCTCTGTAGCAACTGCTTGGACATGATTTCCTGATTCATATTTCCTGACTGTAGTATGAAATGGAAAAGGTCTTTAAGTGCTACGGAAATAATACTCTCCAGAGTGAGAGTACTGACAGCTACAGAGAGATGAGGAAAGGAACAGTGAGAACAAAGTTACGATTTTGTGCATGAAATATAGCTCCCTTTTTGGTAAAATGTTGTTAGGCAAAAACAAACAATAAAAATTATATTGACTGAACTGCAATAATCTTTTTCTTAATTAAAATTAATTTCTTATATTAAAAAAAGTTGAATAAAAAGTATCATGTACACTACCAGTAAAGGAAAACAATATGCCTCCCCTCAAATCTCTGAAAATAGGAGAATAAGTACTGTGAGGCTCAGATGTGCATGCAATTAACTCTACTAAGACGACCAGTGTACTTTACAGGAAAGTGAACATTTTAAAAAGGAATGATTTTTAATGCTCATTTTCCTTTTGCCTTAATAATCACAGATATTAAACTGGGAAGAGCTCAGCAGTAATTATGT